>NC_142250.1:36551791-36654291 GCF_052056855.1 Sturnus vulgaris
CACCTTGCTGTAGGTTCTCCCCTACCACCTTGTTTTGGGGTAGATAAATAATTCTGTCCCTTCTCAATATCCTGCTCCTTCCAGGGAGCCTATTACACACATTTTATATGAGAAATCTGTTGATCCTTTGGCTACTTTGAGTAGATTTGGAAGTTTCTTGATGTGTTGGGAATTGTGTCCCAAGCACCACGGGGTGGGGACAACCCTTGATCTTGTGCCCACCATCCTTGTGGGGCACATGCCAGCTTTTCCCCTCTCTATCCACCATCAGCCTGAGTTAATTTTGTCTTTATTACCATTTATAAGTGGTGGTCTTAAAAAAAAAAAAAAAAAAGTTGCTTTTAATACTATTTTTTCCCCTCTGAATTAAATCCTCTCCGGATGATTTAATGTTATTATGACTATTTTCAAGGGTCAGCTCCATCTATTTCCAGAAGTAACTCCAGTGTGTTTTCCTAGAACAAGGACCACATACTAATTTTAATGAGCTGGCCTTGCAAGCAAAGGTGTCTCTGTGCAGTGCTGGGACCGGGGCATGGCCCAAAGCCAAACCCTTCCCAAAATAAAGGAGCAATCCCTGTGTTTCTCCATGCTTCAAAAGCGAGTGTAAAGGTTCTGTCCAAGCCTCTGGTTTTCATGTTTTCTGGTTTATCTCAGCCTGAGTTTTACCTGTGTGTTACCTGATCAACTAAGCCCAGCCTGGTGCAGAACAAGCGAGTCAGACGCGCTCAAGCTGAAGGGAAAATAAATCAAAAGTTTAAGGATTATTCTTTATTCAGACTGTGATCCCTCAGCAAAAAATGTCTCAGGGATGTGTGTTTATCTTGGTCTGGGCCCACTTTAGCAGTTTTTACCCTTTGGCTTCACCTCAAGCAAAACAATATCAAGTGAGCCAAAAGTGATGATAAACACACACACTCACACACAGGGCTCTGAAGTTTCTCCTTCCCGAGCAGGGAAAATGCTCCACCAGCATCGTGCTGGAGTTCCTCTCATTCCCAGCACTGCCAAGTGACAGCTTTATTGTTAAATAAAACAAATTAATTGCCCCAACTGTCTTAACTAGTTGCTAGAAATGAAATTCTTCACTTGTTTAGCTGCCAAAAATAATGACAGAAATATAAACATGTTACAAAACCGAGGGTTTCTCAGGAAAGCTAAGTATAATGGGTCTAATTTTGCCCTGGGCAGATGCACTGGGGCACTTCCCAGTGACTTCTGAGGGAATTTCATGAGTGTTTTTAAAGGAAAGTGTATCCCCCACACTTGACATATCAAGTGCACATCCCTCTCTCGTTGTTATTTTTACTCTTTCTTTTCTCCTGTGTACAAGTGCCTTTGTGCCTTTCTCTTTGCACAAAGACAGATCATAATAATTTTAAAATTTGCTTGTGTTTCTTACAAGGCTTGTGTCTCCCTGAAAGGATTTCCTGCAAGCCTTAGAAGGAAAAAAAAAAACATTTTAAGTGAGCTCAGTGGAGATGAATGTTTTGAAAAGCTTGGCTGATTTCTTGGCATTCAGGAAAACCAGAAGCCCCTTCTCTTGCACAGGCAAACACTCACACTTTTGCTGGTAAATGGGCAGAATTTGGGAGCCTCTGGAGTTAAGAAAAAGGTACAGAGAACATCTCGATGAGGTAAAAGGAGAAGGAGTAATTTAATTGTCTAACTCCTTCTGTGCTCGAGAATATCAGACAGATGGGGAGGATAAAACAAGGAGCTCAATAATTAATTTTCATGTTCCTCACTAGTGGGACCTCTTTAATCCCTGTTCCTGTGATTATAGAGAAAGGTTGGATTCTGAAGTTTCACTCATTAGCTACGTGTTGTATGAAAATACCTGTATTTTCAAAAGGAACAGTGACAAGAATGAAAAATTTCTGCTATTAGAAATATCTTGGTGTCAGGGACTTTTGTGAAAGAACAAAAACTCTCTGATTCCCTCAGATAAATAATGAAACAGATGGTTGTTGGGGGGTTAAAGGTCAAACCTTCCCTGTTGACTAAAACACAAGGTTGACTTAAAAGATTTCCCGAAGTTATTCAAGATGCAGCACATCAGCCTGTGTCTCCTGCCTCCTAATGAAACGGTGTGGGCTTCCTTAAAAACACCATTCCAGGGGCTCCTTGCAGGAATTCCAGCACCCATTCCAGCTCCAGACTGAGCTCCAGCAAACTGCATCTCCAATCAAGGATATTGGTGATTAATTAGGTGAACTCGTACAGGGATGCAGGTTGGGAATAGCAACATTTCACCCATTTCCTAAGCAAACCACTCGCTTCTCACCTGAAATAAAGTTGATAAAGTCACCACAGAAATGTGGGAAGTTCCCAGAAAATTATCAATAAGGCAATCTGGAAAAATGGGAAGAAAACAAACAAACAGTGTGTGGGGTTGAGGCTGTGCATTCACCAGCAGGCTCCTGTTAAAGGAGACCAGGGCGTTTTTAAAGCAGCCCAACTAAAGAGACAGATGCTGGAACTGGGATGATTCGACACAATTTGAGTGCAAATTGTCCAATCATTCAAACCCACAAACACTTCAAGGTAATTTTGGTAAATCCCTATTGTGATCTAATTTCTTATTAAGGAGAATAAAGCAGGCTGCCATTGTAATTCATCAGCCCCTTGCACTGCAGAGTGACATGCTGGAGTTCATTTCATGCTTTTCACTGCAAAAAATAGACTTCAGTTTCTGGAATTACCAAAAACGACCTTTGACTGAATATCTACATTGGTTTTTTTTTATTATTATTTTTGTTTTGCTAAATAGAATTTAAAGCTAGGAAAAAAGAATGCAGTTGAAATCTGAGGAGGCCATGGAGATGAGAGTTGATTTAAGGACCAAATCCATGAGTGTTATGGAGGAACTTTCAAGGTTCAGAGCAGGGGACACGTTTTGATTCTTGAAAGGGCATTGCTGAGTTGTCACATTAAACATCCCCTGTCTGCATTATTGCTGCCTTCCTAAACACAGACAGACATCCTTTCCTCATCCAGAGCTAGACCTGGCTCCTCAGCCCAGCCCAGCCCAGCCCAGCCCAGCCCAGCCCAGCCCAGCCCAGCCCTCCTCTGTGGCTCTTGCACCTTGAGCAATGTCCCAGGGGCTGCTCCCACATCAAGGGGAAGCTCTGGGCATTTGGGATGTAAGATCTTGAAGAGTGGGAAAGAGACAGTGCAGGAAACTCTTCTTATCCTGTGGAAAATGTTGTTATTTCCACAGAAATTTTCTGTCATGATGAAAGCCAGCCTGAAGGAAAAATTTATTTCCTCCAAAAATCAGTCTGAGGGCCAAGAAGAGTTTTAGGGGCAGGTGTCTTCTTCAAGCTGGACAAAGCAGATCCTCCTGCACAGCTCCCCCTTCTCCTCCAGGACTCTCCTTACCCCAAAGCTACTCCCTCCAGGCATTCCACAGCAGGATAAAGTTCTCCATCCCTGGAAGTGTTTGAGGCCAGGTCGGATGAGGCTTGGAACAGCCTGGTCTAGAGGAAGATGTCCCTGCCCATGGAACTGGGTGATATTTAAAATCCCTTCCAACCCAGGCCTTTCTGTGGTGGTTCTATGAACACCAGTGTGGAAAATGCTTTGTGTGAGTGTATCCATGTGTGTCCATGGGTGTGCAGGAATCCCATTTTCCCATTTCCTCCTGCTTGCACACCTTCCCTCCCCATGTCCCCATTCCCTGTCCCTGCCATTCTCTCAGCACCACCAGCCTTACAAACAGCCCTGCTCACAGCAGCAGCCACAGGAACGCAATAAGTAAGACAAATAACAACCTCTTATGTGGTAATTTACAAATAAAAGTTCATTTTCCTTTCAAGGAGTTGCACAGCCCTGTGTGTGTGTGAGAGCAGAGAGGGAATTCCTCATCTCCACTGCCACAGGGACGAGGGATGTGCAGCCATAAGTCGACCTGATTTTATTTTTTTTTTTTCCCCAAATACAAAATGACCTGTTAGAGCATCCCAGGGAGAATATGAATTAGCCCAGGTCAATAGGAGGTCAAATAGACAGGGTCCTAAAATCCCTTTACTACTTTGTAGTATCTTATGCTAATTCAGTTCCCTTCTCTGTGATAAACAAAGCCAGTTGAAAGTAGATAGCATCACACAGTGATGGGTCCCAAAGCTACAATTTAATACAAATCTAGTAATTCCATTATACAACACATCCAGTTCATTTAGAGGCAACGAATACTTAAGAAGGTCCAGGATTGAAATGCCTCAGCTGATACTTAAAAAATATAAATAATCCAGTAAAATTTCATTTGTCACATAAACTTAATAGGTGTGTGTGATAGAAATGCTGTCTGTCTTTCAAACATTTCTTAAATGCAACTCCTAAGTCCTTCTACACCAGTATTACAGGGGTTTAGGCACATAATAAGTAGAAACAAAATTAAAAAAAAAAAAAAAATCCTTGCTGTTTTCTCTTTGCAAAAGGCGATGTTAAAGGAGTCTAATGAGAATTGCTGGATTAATAAAACCGAGCCTCTCGCGGTGTTTTACAGGTGATGCTTTTCACCTTGGAAGGGTTTTTGCAGCTCTGGGGCAGAGGAGGGGAGAGCCGCAGCAGCAGGATGCTCTTGGGAAGCGCCTGGCTCCGATTTTAGCAGGGATGCAGAATCCAAACTTGAGCAGGAACCTCCCGGCTCGGTGCTCGGCACCTAATCGAGAGCAGCCAAGGTAAAACTGCTTTGCAAAGTACCGGGATCCTCATGGAAATGCTTAAAATCAGCCAGGAGAGCCACACCTCTGTAAAGGGACAATTAGGAAGCAGTTCCTGGGAAATAAAGAGCTGTGAACAGCCGGAGAATCGATGCCGCTGGATTATTTGTTTTCCAAGAGAGCACTTAGGGCAGGAACAGGAATGAAAAGTGAGATCCTGATTTAACCTCTAAATTAAGGACAGGAACTTCCCAAAGCCTGACGAGGATATTCCCATGAAGGAACACTGTCCTCTTCCATTTCCCCATCCTCCTGATGCCTTTTCAAGGCAGATTTTTCTTTGCTGGTCCTTGTTTCCATCAATTTTAGCGACTTCTAAACTTATGAGAGCTGGGGGATAATGAAGAGGAGCTCGGGGAGGATTCTCCTTGGAGGTGCAGCATCCCAGGGCTTTTCTCTCCCCTCCAAGGTTTGGTCAGTGCTGGTGTGGCCAGCTCTGAGCTAGGGAGGAGTTTTGGGAGCAGGAAACCCTCTGGATCTACCTGGGAAAGGGAAATACAGGTGGGTATTACAAAATTACAAATAAATACAGCAGCACCCCGGGAGGAGGAAGGGATTCCTGGAAGGATTTGGCAGCTTGGAAGGAAATTTGGAGCTTCTGGATGGAGTTTTTGGCTGTCTCTGTGACATCCTCTTTCCAGGTGAGCGCCAGTGACCTTTGACACATCTCACTGAACTCTGTCCTGTCCCCCAACCCTTTTCGTGTGAGATCTGGGGAGTCAAGGGATCAGTCATGTCAGGAGCCAGCTGGGTTTTTATTAATTACATCATCATTTGGGTAAGGTGTGCCTTTGGAGGGGTAATGACACTTTTTGTAATAATCTCCGAGCCCTGCTGTGATTAAGAGCTTTTAGAAAGTTTTGCTGAAGCCACACAAATGAAAGAGTTGTAAACTTTTGTTTTTCTTTCATGCTGCAAATGAAACAATCAGCACTCAGGTGAATGAAGCTGGATTTGTGTCACCTGCAAAAAATTGTTTAATCTTTCAGATTTTTTTTTTCTTTTTTTTTTTTTTTTTTTCTTTTTCAGGTGGTAGTACACTCTGTTTGCAGCCAAAACGTAATGGCAGAATTCCTGAGTTATGTTATGAACCGTGTTTCTGATTTTGGGCAAAACGAAGTGTTTGCTTCAGGAAAAGCAACTTTTTAAAATTGGAGATTAAATTTTTTCTTTTTATAGAGTTTCACTGTTTTAAAATAGTGCTTCATATACATAATTCTTGCTTTTCTCTGTGGCCTTGCAGAAAGCACACTCCTGTCCTAAATACTTAAAAGTTTTAAAGACAAATGAAGGAAATGTCAGCATTGCATGTTCTCTACTCTCACAAATTCCTTTATCCAGCCAAAGAGAAGATTATTTCATGATTTCTCTGCACTTTTATGGGCTTTCCCCTCTGTGCAATATTCCAAGTACTCAGAGTTCACCACTGCTTCTTACTTTCACCAGTTCTTGTTGCAGCACCAAAAAAATCCCAGGAGGTTCTGACTGGAAAAATGCTGAGGATAAAATTCTGCCCAAATGAAATGGATCCATTCAAATCTGACTCAAAATTTTGTTTTCTTTCTCTAAGCTGCCTTGTATTTGAAGGAGGTTTAGAGGGTGTGGTGCAGGAACAACAAGGTTGTTACAACTGGACCAAATATGAACAATTCAACAACTGGTCTGGACTTGAATTAAATTGTGTTGAGCATAAATTTCAGAGTTTTGTCTCACTATCAATGCCAGGTGAAAGAAATGTTGCATTAAACAGTAATTTCTTTTTTTCTCTCTTAGGTTCTTCTGGTGTGCATTCCAGCATGGAAGTCCTGCAGGATCCTCCAGCTTCCTGAGCTGAGTTTAACTGAATTAAATAAAGAGTAGCCAGAAGGATTTGAAAACATTCTTTGTGGGGTTTGAGCTTTTTTTCTTTGCAAATTATGATATATTTCAGATATTCTGTTCCTACACGCCCAGTGTTTATTTCTACAGTTTGCATTGCTGAATTCAGTGAGTTCCTGCCCCAAAGACATTTCCTTCCCTGGATGAACTGGATCTTACATGACTGCTCAGAGTGTCAAACCAACCCAAACTCCACATCTTGTTCCACCAAGCTTTGCTTGCAGTCTCTGCCCAAACTGTGCATCCAAGGAGTCAGATGGGAAAATAGCAGTGAACACGTGGTGCTGTGAGGCTGCTCTCAAAGCTCAGCTTTTCCTTAGGCTTGACTCTTCCAGGAGCAACAGAGAGCACCTGTGAGCAGCTCAGCTGCAGCCTAATCTTTGCATTCAAGAAGAACTATCATTATTTCAGCACTTCTTCCATCTCGAAATAATTTTTTTTTCCCTGAATGTCTCTTTCCTTTTATTTATTTTTTTTCTCTCTCTCCTGACAACCTTGCTTAGAAAAAGGAGGGAGGGGAAAAAAAGAGCTGATACAGAGCATTTATTTAAGCTTGAAATGCTGTCCTGGTCTGGAAAAACAAGTTTCCCTGATTTCCAAATTTTCTACATGAGACTTTAACGAGTCACATCTGGTAGTTCTTCCCATCATGTTACATTATGAATCTTTATGGACAATTAACTGGTTGGGTATAAAAACACCCACACTGGGAATGGGTCAATGGGCACATCCAGTCCCAAAACTCAGCTCAAATTGTTAAGTTTGTCTCCAAAAGAAAAAGCAGAGTGTTTTCATTCTGATGAATTTGTGGAGGCAGCTGTAGAGCGTGGATTAAACACAAAACTTTCTCTGCTGCATAAATATTGGAAATGGTCAGTGCTCCTCTCTCCTCATCTTGAACTTTAAACAAATGGCAGCAGCCAAATAACAACTTCTGTGTGATTGCACTTGTGGCCATAAAATAATTGAGATGGTATAAGTTACTTGAACTGCTCTTGGTTTAGAGGAATTACTGGATTGAAAAAAAAATATACAGCCCACATTTCCAGCTCTAGCAGGAGTTGTGCAGCCAAAAAATCTCCTCAGACACTGAGAAGTAGGGCTGGGTCACTGCTCAAGGCTTCTGCTTCTTTCTTTTTTGTGTTTGCCCTCTCTCTTTTCCCCCTGGAGCTTTACAAGTGAGTGTTTTTCCCTGGGTATTTTCCACACTGATTTCTGAACCAAAGCTCAGGGTTGAGCTGTGCCTTCAGCATTCCTGGGAAGGACCAGGGGAAACCAGGTGTGGAGTTTTCCACCTCAGGCTCATTCCTGACCTGTGATCAGAGCAGATTCAGCCAGAGGTTCCCAGTGATGCTCTGGTGCCTCAGCCCCAAATCTGTGCAACACAAATCCCAAAGAGCAGCTTCTGGCCCTTCTCCATGTGGGAATTCCTTCTCCAAAACCCTCGGTGGAGGTGGGAGTGGAAAAGAGAGAGTTTTCCATGAACTTTGGTGGTGCCAGAGCAGGATTTGGAAGGGCTACAACGCATCAATATGTTCATAAAATGTACTTAAATTAAATCCTAATGAATTTGAGGCCTGAATTTCAATAACAAAATGGTGTTTAAGATGAAATACTGTGAGCTGGAGGAACAGGCAGCCCCGTGTGCCTTAGCTCAGCTTCTTGCTGCACGTGGGAAGTGAAACCAAACATTGTGAAACCAGCTCAGGTCTGAACTGTCTGCTCAAAAGAGTAACATCTCTAGTTTTTACATGAATTTTTAATTTTAGATGACACCTTTGACTGGAAGTGACAGTGGAGCAGATAATTTGTGTAATTACAGCAACAGTCATTGAGGAAGGAAGGGATCTCTCCAAAGCACATAAAACATGAGCTGGATTTGATCGTGGATGAACCCTGTACCCAGAGCTGCAGGAACCTTCTGGCCTGGGGAGGGAATAAACCTGGGAATGTCTTCTCAAACATCACCAGATCAGCCTCTCTCCGTGCTGAGGGGAAGCAAAGGGATACACGAAGTGGAAGAAGAGGAGTTTTAATGAGTCTAAGAAGGTTTAGCCCCCTTCTAGGAGCAGAAATGCTAATGCAGCTCTGGCAGCACACGGGCTCCTGCTGAAGGGGTTTAGCCTGTGAAAACAATCCCATGCAGAGGACTGGAAGTTAACTCTGGAATCCTGAGCAGGAAAACTGCATTCATTATGCACAGGACACTTAGTCCTGCTCACTGCCCTGCTTTCAAGTCACACCTTCTCCAAAAATGCCTTTTTAATCAGCCCCCAGCTTTTGTTCATGTCACAAACTGACCCAAAGCTGATAAATGTCCTTGTTGTGGTGAGACACTTTACACTTGGCTCTAGAAAATGTTGTGCATGACAGACAAACGTCAGGGTTTCTTACAATGAATGCACAAATATGTAGAAAAAGAGGAAGTAACCAGGCGGTATTTACAAGCCAGGGCTGGAGAAATAAATTTCTGAGAAGGAAATTCCCTGCAATGGTTAGAGAGTGCTGCAAGGAACAAATTCTCTCTAAAGGAAAATAATCTTGGGGACAGTAATTTGTACATGCTTGAGAACTTGGTAATGATCCTAAAAGTCTGTTTTGGATAAATAGGAAATTTTTTAAAGCTGTTTAAAAATGTAAAATCGAATGCTTTTTTTTTTGTTTTTTTTTTTTTTTTTTTTTTTTTGTTGTTGCTCATATGAAGATCACAGCTAATTAGCCTTAGTTAAGTAAAGCACATCCTTTGAAAATTGGAGACAAGCTCCTTTGCCCTCTGAAGAATTGTCTGTTATTTACATTGTTAATATTAATATCCTGCAGCCTCTAAACTCGGAGTCAGTGTCATTGGAGACAGCCTGTAACAAACAACTCAGACCTCCAGTAAAATTACCACTGGAGATATTTTCTCTTTGGCTTTGCCACAAGTTGAAATAACCAGTGGTAAGTGGAGCCCAAAGTTCCTAAGGTAAAACCCAGATTCAAGGCTTGGGTTGGAAAGGACCTCAAAAATCACCTTGGTCCTGGAAAATCTGCATGGAAGGATGGCAGAAAGCTCCAGAAGGAGCAAGGCCAGAAAGCAGAGATTTATACTGAGAGTCCTTGTAAATCTGCTGGAGTTTCCTTCTGGCTTGGAGGAGTAAATAGCTGCTGGAATTTTAGCTGGCAGGAATGAGGTGGCAGAGGGGAATCTGTGGGTTCAGGGTTCATTTATTGTCCTGCAGAAAGGGGATGGATGGACATTGTGTCCTTGTCACCTCCTGCTTCTCAGGCTCCTTCAAGGACCAAAGCAAAGGTTCTGCAGCCCTGGGGTTCAGCTCCCAAAGCATGGCTGAGTGATAACAATGTCACTGCAAATCAGCTGGAAAACCATGATATTCAAATAATACAATATTCAAAATATTCTTGGGGGTGATGCAGAAATGAGTGGAATTTATTACCATAGAGATGAACACTGAAGGAAGGGGGTTTGGGGGATGAGTCAGCCAGTAGCTCTGTGGAAAGGGTGCAAAAATGCAGGAGTTGGCATCAAAACCTCCTTATTAATTGTGGTTTTTTTGTACTTGAAGATTTTGGTACCAAACAAGCACTTTGTAAACTTGACACTGGGTGTGAACATGAGAGGACATGGAAAGAGCCTCCAGGAGCTGAAAACTAAGGACAGGAGAGCCCATGGCAAGCACAGAACATGTCAAAATTGAGGATATTCACCATTGCTGTGGCCTTCCAGATGGAACCCAGAGATGCCAGCAGCCTTAAAAAATATAAATAAGCAACAAAAAAAAAATCCCCTCTGCTGCTTTACTGAGCTATCTGGGCTGAAAGTAAATACTGTCAACAAAGAAATTTAAATATTTACCAATAATATGTGCTTTAAAATGAAGGCCATATATCAGTTATTTACAATTTCATTGTGCATGTTCTATACAGGTTTGATAGGTTTAACATTTAGGTTCCTGAAAACTGTAGAAAGTTTGGAAGCCCCATTAATTACAATGTCCCATTAATTACAGTGGGAACTGAGCACCCAGATCCCCAAACTCACTTTGAAATCCTCTGCCTGAACGTATCTTTCTCCTCAGTGTTCACAAGGTTGAATAGAAGCAAAGTTTCTGGGATATGATAATTTTGTGCTGGAATAAATCTTGTATAAGTTAAAATCCCTGGAAGCTCCAAGGTAGTAGGAGTTATGTACTGGGGAATCTTTAACAAGATCACTGAAGAGATTACTGGTTCAATAAATGAAGATTTTTATCTGGGCTCCTTTGAGACAAGGAAGACACCAAGGGACTAAAGAGAAGTAAATACAACCCCAGTTTAGAGGGGAGCAGGAAAAAAAGGGCTGGGAAAACCAGGCAGGATATAATAGACCAGTACATCTGACCTTGGTGCTAGGCAGAGCTCTAGAAACATTAATAAAGGATGAGATCACAAAACATCTGGAGAAATAAACCAGTCAGCATGGTTTCATAAAGGGTAAATCCTGTCTGACAAATCAGGGGGATTTTTTTTTTAGGGAGATGATGTGGAAAGCAGGCATGGGTGAGAATGTTGGGCTTAATTCCATCATTTTTGGGCTCAGGGCACTCATCTAAAAGGATTGCTCACAGAACTGAGGTGTGGGTTGGGGTAATGCTGGTGTAGGAGGGAGGGATGTGAGGGGCAAGTGGAGGCAGGAGAAATCTCTGATTTCACAAACCCTCTTCACTGAAAGGGTTAAACATGGGAAGGGGAGGTTTGGGGTCCCCATCCCTGGAGGTGTCTGGGGCTGGTGACACAGTGGGGATGGGGCACAGCTGGCACTCAGTGCTCTGGGAGGGATTTTCCAGCCCTAATCCTGCCATCCTGAGGGTTAAACCCCAGCTCTGAAAAACCTGAGTGAAGGTGTGACCCAGTGAAGGGGACAAAGGGGAGGTGATGGATTAAACCTGCAGAGAACTCCTGGACAAGGCTGGGGAAGGGTGGAAGGAAACAATCCACGGGCTCTGCTTGAGAGAAACTGTGGATTTTTACATTTGTAGCTCTAAATTGTGGGAATATTCACCAAACCAAGGCTTGGCAGAGCTCTGGGTGAGAAGCAGGTGTAGAACTAATGCAAAGCAGAAGTTAAACCCACAGAAGTGTGAACTGTGACAATATAAGAGTTTAATTTGGCATATTGTAAAATATTTACCTGCATCTCTTGTAGCTGCCCTGGCCAAGGCAGGGACACTTTGGCATTCCAGGGACATCCCAGGGATTGGGAAGGGCAGGGAATGACAGCAGCAATGACAGAAATGAAGCTGTGGAGCTGCTACGTGCAGAGAGCCTGGGAAACCTGGGTCTGTGCTCACTTGGGGGAAAAAAAAAAGCTCTTTAAAGGATGATCTGATTCAAAGATTTCAATATGCTGAGGAGAAATTTGAGAGGAGATGAACTAGAGATAAACTCTCTACATTTACTCAGATTCCCAGGATGTGTCTTGTATTAAAAAAAAAAAAAAAAAAAAAAAGGAGCAGAAATAAGAATATGGATGTGCTTGATTCAAGCAGAGTAGAAACGGAAGCAGCCTTCACTATGTGCTGAAAATTGGGAATAATGGAGCTCTGTCCTTTGCTAGCATAACCCATCTCTTCACTAATTACATAGTTAAAGGCCAAATAATTAATCTTTACTATGAAGACATGCAAGGAAAGGTGTGTGGTGGGTCAGGGGGCAGGTGGTACCTTCAGGGTGTAAGTGAGCTACCTGGGTGGCACAAGGAATAGGCAGAGATGTGCCTTAAAGTTTTCTTGGCTTATAAAATGCATCCTCTGCTGAATCTGTGTCATTCCCAGATTTTTTTTGTCTCCCTCTTTCTAAATAAAATCCCCTAAATTTTTGGTATCAAGAGGAAAACAGAATAAAACATGAGGGGGGAAAAAATACCAGACCCAAAAAACAACCCAAACCCACCCTTTATTATAAAAATCCTCTTGTAAATATTACAGATTCCTGGATTCTCTTAAGCACGAAGTCACACTGCTGCAAGCACGACACGTGTCAGGGTCTGGGTTTGCCAGGCTCGTGTAAACAGATAAAAACAAAAAGTACATCAGTCCTGAAATGCCAGTGAGCAAAGGGACGTGTGTCTGTGTGCTCTGACCTACGAGGGAGCACCCAGCAGAGATCTGACTAATTTTAGTCCTGGTCCAGAAATACTTTTGCTGCCTGCATGACCTGCAAAGTAGCCTAATTGTAAAGTTGTAGTAGTGTACTAATTCATGGAGAAATAGGATGAAAAAAAATGGAGGCAGTGCATGGCTTTTTTAGTAATGGGAGCTGCATTTGTGTTCTCTTCTCCAATGTGTACTGAACTTTATGCACAAAAATAGAAATACCACTGGTGCCTCATGCTCAGTGACACTGGTGATGTGATGTGAGCCAGAACAGACAAGCACCACAGCATCTTCTCTGCTCTAAAAAATCACTTTTTCCATCAGATTGTAGGAGCACAGCATAAAGCCCCTCCCATTTTTCTTAGTGTTATTCAAATCCACTTTCCTAAACTGTGCTTGTTTGGAGTGGTTTTGGTTTTTTTTTTTCCTTGATGCAAACAGTTTGAAAATGAACATGGTTAAAATAAGACTCAGCTGAAACCTTTAAATAAATCTCTCACCCAATAAGAAATAAAAATATGCTTTTTAAGATTTGAAATTCTAGTCATGGTTTTGCCCAGTTTGTGTATACTTCTGCTCTTGGTGGGTTTGATGAGGAGTGATGGCCTTAAAATACTGGTTTTAGTACTGTTTAGTACAAAACACTGCATTTTAGTATTATATATTAGTATCTGACTGCAAGTAGGAAATAAAATCAGGGGTGTAGCACAGTGTGCTGACTCTGTTTGCCCAGAGAGGTTGTGGGTTCCCCATTCTGCAATTGGTTAAGGTTAGGTTGGAAGGAGATTGGAACACACAGGGATAGTGAAAGACATCCCTGCCCATGGCAGGAGGTGGAACTGGAGGGTTTTTAAGGTCTATTCCAAACCACTCCAGTCTGGAATTCTCTAATTCTATTTGTAGGGCCAAGATCCAAATGTCAGAGTTTCTGACTGTTTAAGTAAGTTCCTTTCTTTTCAGAACTGCCTGCTTTGATAATTCCCTGTCACTTTTCCCTCCCTTTTTGTTCATTTTGACAGTTGTCTAATTGAACTGAACAGGAACTATTATTTCAGCTACTTCCAGCTCCTAACAGGAACAAACCAGGGAGTTGATAGAAGCTGGAATAACTCCATTCTCTTCCCAGAGCATGAAGCTGTTGTGTCTATGAACCCATATTTCTTCTTTAACCTGCTTCTCATTTGTCTGCATCTTCCGCCGCTGCCTTCAGGAGTGAGTCATTAATAGCTGCTATTCAGGAAAAAAGTGAGAACTCTTTCAGTCCATAATTCACCCTCACAATTCAAGCAGTGAGTCAGTTTTGAACCTTTTTCTACTGCATCATTCCATGACCACCAAACCAGATGGAGTAGTTGGTTTATAAAGGTAATGCCAAATTCAGGCTGCTCAGGTCTCCCTGTAAAATCCTATTGTGGTCAGGAGGGTTTTATCCCACATCTCTACACTGGGATCAGGTGCTTGGAGCTGCTGTACAGGTATTTTTTTCCCAGTTAGGAGCTGTGCCAGGGCCTCATCCTGCTGCCCAGGCTGCTGTGACCTGCCCAACCAAGCCCTGTGTGCCTCCAACTGGCCAAACACGCTGGAAATCAGTGCTCAGCTTAAACCTGACAAGCTCTTTTTTCACTACAGATAAAAGTCTGTTGATTTGCCAACCCCGACTGTGAAACACTCCTGCTGCCTGAACTATTTTCCACACAACACTTGTTTTCTTTGTAAAAGCCTTTTTCTATTGATCTGAATTGACTGGTGCAGCAAAGCCTTGTGAGTTCGATGCAAATTGTTGCTGTGCACTTACTGGGAGCAGCAGAGCAATACTAAAGGATGTTTTGGCGTAGATGTGCAACAC
This sequence comes from Sturnus vulgaris, assembly GCF_052056855.1. Classification (NCBI taxonomy): domain Eukaryota; kingdom Metazoa; phylum Chordata; class Aves; order Passeriformes; family Sturnidae; genus Sturnus; species Sturnus vulgaris. The sequence continues at coordinate 36,566,377 of NC_142250.1, forward strand.
TCTTATTTCAAGACATGTCTCCCTTTATTGATATTTGGCCTGATCTTGCTTGCAGAGTATAAGCAAGCAGTCAATTAACGCATTTTTAAGTGTTTTGAGGAGATGCTGAAGGTAAAATCCGAGGAGGGCACGTGTTTGGGTGGAGGAATGCTGAATCTGTGTTTTCCTGCATTGAGCTGGAATTGATCTCAATCTTTCAGCTGAGACAACATCAACTTCTAGAGTTTTATCCTACCTGTGTGTCAGGGCTGGGGGAAGCACCAAAAGGCAAATAGAAACTTAATATTTCTTTTTAAACCTACCAAACTCACTGGTTTTGTGAAATTTTTAGCCTGTTGTGCAGCTCAGTTACTTTACCAAAGAACCATAAATAGGCTTGGAATCTCAATTTTTGAATTATTTATCTACAAATAGTTTTGAATGTAGGTCTTGTTAGGGAAAACTCTTTCCCAATATCCCATCTCTCTCTGCCCTCTGGCAGTGGGAAGCCATTCCCTGTGTCCTGTCACTCCAGACCCTTGTCCAAAGTCCCTCTCCAGCTCTCCTGGAGCCCCTTTGGGTAATGCTCCCCTTTTGGCCTTCTTTGAGCACAAACTGCAAATCCCAGTTCAGAGCTGTCAGCTAAACCATAAATTACCAGATTTATTCCTCAGTTAAGCATCTCTGAGCCTGGCCTGCACATTTTCTTGATAGGTCAATAAACTGCCTGTGGAGTCCAGCTCCAAGCTGCATCTGTGTTGATGCCAAAAGTGGGAATAACTCACGAGAGCTGCGTTGTGCTTCCTCTGGCAGACCAAGCTGAGTCACGTCTGCTCCGTGTGTGAGGAGCAGGGACACGGTCCCTGTGCTCTGCAGTGGAAGGATGAGCATCAGGAATGACCAAAAAGACAAATGTGAGCCCAAACCGTGCTTAATCCAGCAAATATCTTTGTGTGATCCTTTTGTACACGAATGGAAGAGCAGCCATGGTCAGAATGACCATCATTCATGTTTCCCACCCTGTGATTTACCTCTGAGAGGGGAAGCAAGCCCCAAAAAGCTTTTAGTGCCTGCACACAGGAATAACAACATTACTGGTGATGCCAGCTAGGAAATTTGGGATGGCATCTGTATTGATGATAGGCATCTGTATTTATGATAGATGAGTGACCCCCAGGTGGCCCTGGCCACAACCAAGAGCTTTTCATTAGAAACAGAAACAAGAGCTGCTCATATTTTCCTTTGTTTTTTGGGGCTTTTGTTTTGTTTTGTTTCTTCTAAAAATTGAAGCTTTGGGCACTTAATCTAAGTCTTGTTGCTTACTTGGAGGTAAAACCCTCTCTGTTCATCCATCCTAGGAAAATTTAACACCAATGGGTTTTCTGCTGGGTTCTTGTGCACATGAGGTTTTTCAGAACAACTAATTTGCATGAAGAGACAAGAATCCTTTCCTGCTCCTTCCTCCTTTCCTCGAGCCCAAGCTGCGCCAAGCTCCAGGCACCCCGTGGCTTTAAGGGAGACTCCTGAGAGAGGCTCCTGGGGAACTGGAGAGCCCAGTGCCTGTGAGGGGTTAGAGGCTGGTGGGAAATAAAGCCTTAATGATGCTTTGCAAGCCCTCAAGAAGCAGCGCCAGGTTTCTTTCCCTGGTGATCCACAGCCCAAATCCGTCAAGGCTCCCGCATCCAAATTTAAGCGCAGGAGTGGCCCCGGAGGACGAGGAGTGGGCTGCACTTACAGAGGCAGTGTTGATTCAGGATTAAGGTGAATAGAGCTGACTCCTCTGGGGATGTGTATGATGTATATATTAGACTTTTTGAAGAACTTTTGACCTTAGCCATGCTCGTTTTTTGTGTTTTAAGTCACCGTGATGGCTCCCACGACGTCGCGCCTCAAGAAGCTCGCGGTCGGTCGCTGGCGTGGTTAGAGTGGGGGATTTGAGAGGGGCCAAAATGGTTCAAGGAAATAAATCCCACTCTGCTGAGTGTGACCTGAGCCCCTCGCTCCTCCAGGGCCTTTGGAGCATCCCTGTTTATAATCTTGTGCAGAAATATGAAAAATATTAGGGACTTGGTTGGGTCTTTATGAAGGCTAACAGGGAATCTGATGTCTGCTCCAAACTTGAGCTCTTCTCAACAACAATATCACAGGCGTGGCACACAAAAATAGTCCTTCAGATGGAAAGTTATTCCTGAAATCCTGGCAAGTTTAGAGTTTCAGAAGCAAATTATCCTACTGAATTACTGTGGCTGAAAAGCATGAGCAGAAGAGCACGAAGTCAATATGTTCAATTGTAAATTCTTTTTCTGTAGTAACTCTTGCACGTTTTCAGAACTGCACGGAGCTAGGGAGCAGAAAGGAAACAAAGCAGTTTAAAAACTCCAACACCATCCTGAGAGAGAAACTGTGGCTTTTATGGAATCTACATGCTAAAACTGCTTTTTTTTGAAGTAAGAAATAGGGAGTAGAAGTGGGAATGGGATGTGTCTGGTCCCAGCACCAGGACCAGAGCAGGGACATCACCACGAGAGCACAGCCTAATGAGAGCTGAGTGACAATGGCACTGCCACCAAAGGACATGTGACATGCACATGAATATCAAGTGAATTCATTATAATCACCGCTATTCCCATGAATACCAAATGAACTTATAATAACTGAACTCATGAAGAGTTACCTTTTTATGACTAAAAAAAAAACCAAACAAACACACACTGAAAAAAAAAAAAAAACCACAAAAAAAGGCAACAAAAATATTGGAAAAAATTAATGTAATTCTATTTTGGAGAAGGAATATTTAGAGAAGAGGGTTGAAAAAGTGGAGTATTTTGAATAATTCAATTTTTAGTGCTGGAAAAGAACTTAAAACCATCAAGTCTGACTGTTCCCCAGCACTGCCAAGGCCTCCACTGACCCATGTCCCCAGCTGTCACCTCCACATGGCTTTTAAATCTCTCTATGTGGGGACAACAGCATTTCTACTGGTAGATGATGGTTTCTGTCCATTTATTTACTTGTGGTTTTTTCATATATATCTCTCATTTTTGAATGCTAGGTACCAGATAATGAGGATGTACAATTTTTTAATTGATTACTGGAAAATGTTGATCTAAAGTAGGTTTTATGGAAATAAATATCTTTGCTGTAGAAGAACAACCCTGATAACAATGTAGGGGGATAGAAACTAATAATGGTTAATCTGTAGCACCCTTGAGTTGGTTCTAAATTTCCTGAAGCACAGAAACTCTGAGTTTGAGTCAAACACCTTCTTCCACCCAAACTTCAGAAAGCTTAAATTGTGAGGTGTGTTTAGCTGTGACAAATGTGCACCACGGACTGCAAACATTAAAATCTCTAAGGAATGGTCTGCTGGGGTCTGACTCCTCCTTCCCTGCCCAGACACTGAAATCTGGAAGGTTCTGTGCTCTCCCTGCCTGGTGGGAGACCCATCCCTCTCCTCCTGTCTGGTTCCCAGCCTGGTCTGTGCTGGTTTTCCCTGAGTGAGGATGGATGGGACTTTGCCATTGGTGTTGGAACACAAGAGTTTATCTGTGTGATGGTGGGATGTGGGGTCAGGGAGTGTAAATGGACTTTGACTTAGTGTCCTTTGATAGGGAAGAGAAAAGCAAACCTCCATCGTTCCTCACATTGCAGGAGCAGCTACTGAAATTCCAATTAAAAGCTGTAATGGGAGCTCAGGGTGGATCTGTACCATAAGACACTTCTAGGTCAGGCAGGAGGGTTGCAATAATAATAATCCCAAGTACATTTCCTTATTTAACTTTGTTTTTTATTGTGTTCAGCCCGCAGCTGATTTTTTTTTTTTTTTTACCTTGTAACATAGTCCCTAATTGAGACACATGAAGCTCATAAGAGGCTTTAGACAAGATTCAGCTAGCCACAAAAGTCATTATCTCATTTTCATTTATTAACATGATATTTCCAATGGATTAACGAGGGTTTCCCTTTTGTTGCCTCTGCTGTGGCACTAGCCCTAAAGGGGCTGGTGCATTTCTCCATCTCAAGTGACTTCTTACTCACATTAGATTACAGTAACGTACGTCTTCCAGGAATGACATTTATTCTACTTCTTGCATTAAAATTCCCTATTTGAAGTAGCTATAATTGCTGGAAATAGGATGAAGTGAACTTGAATGTTGGTTTTAGCAACGAGCTGGTATCAAAATAGCTGCTGCAAGGACTGGCATGCAAAAGCACTCTCCTTAATTTCAGGTGTCTCATCCTGGAGAACTTCTGGAATCTGCACGCGATGACGAAGGTCTGGTAATTCCAATTTTCTGAGGGAGCCAGAGGTGGTGTTAAGAAGCCTCTCCCTGTATTTCCCACAGCACTCACAGTTATTTTTCAAGCATCAGTGGTCCTGGCAGCAGCAAAGCAGCAGTGCCTGTTTTGGATCAGCGCCGATGGGACACCCCGCCAGGCCACTGCAGAGGGCTGTGCTGCTGAAGCCCAGCCCAGGGAGATGTGTTATTTTCCAGTTGTGTTTTCCAGCTCCTCCTGCTCTCCCAGAAGGCTGCCCGAGCAGCAGTACAGCGAGGACCTGCAGAGAGCCTGTCTGCTCCAGGCACTGTCTGATCTTGTCTGACATAATTTAAACCTATGCTTCCTGCCTTAGTTTTACATTTTCCAGGGCCTGAAAGGTTCAGTGGGAAACAAAACTCACCTAAGAAAAATACAGAAGAGGGGATTTAAATCAGTGCAGCTTATTGCTGCTTTATCTTACCTGATATAAAGATGCTGCTGGGTGTCTGCCATTAGGTTTGATATAAAAAATCAAGACCTTAGTTTTTTGTGGGTGTCAGATTTCTTCTGTCCAGTCCCACCAGAGGTCTCAGCCCTAAAGGAAGAGAGTTTAAACATGGCATTTAGGAGAAAAAATGTGTCTGCCCCAGCCAAGCCTCCCCAGTGCAGCTGGATTTAGTGCTGCTCCTCACCTGTGTTGTGTCCAGCTCTGCTATTCCCTGCCTGGAGCTGCACAAAGAAAGGAGGTAGCACAGAGTGATGGTGTGCTCCTTCTGGATCAGCATTTCATAAGCCTGAGGATATGAAAATCTGGAAAATCAACTGTGGAGCTTGGAAGAAGATTTCTTCCTGCCTTGTCTACTGGGGAAAAAAGTATCAGGGATATTTAATCCAGGAAGCTCCATCATATGTCAAGTTTAAGACTGTAGAAGAACTTTATAAAAACTCTTAAGAACACAATCACTAAAAGGTTCCAACATGAATTTGTAAACTGAAGCAGCCTTTGCTGATATATTTTTTTCTAAATTTCTTCTGCATTTTCTATTCTGGAGGGTGCTTTTGGCTTTGTTACATTACACATCAAGGCTGATGTCTGGGGAAGGGGGCTGGCAGCAGCCTCAGCAATCTCAGTGTTGGCAGGGAGTGGAGAGGCTCCTGTGTGGGATGCCCTCCCCTCTTTGGGTGTCACAGCTGGAGTCATTCAAAGGAATGCTTCACGTGGGTCTTTAAAGGATGGGTTTAAAATTTTTCGGAGTGAGAGCAGGAAAAAAATGCTTTTTAAAAAAGTGGCATCCATATAAAAAACGCTGTCATCATTCTCCATGGTTTTTCTAATAAATAATCTCCTTAACATGATGCTGAAACTCATGCAGGGAAAACGGCCTGATGGGTGGAGGGATGTGTTAAGAAACACAAGAACCCCTCAGGTGACCCCAAACCCCTCTGCCTGGGATTCAGGCGTTGTCACCAAGTGCTTGGCTCTGTCTCTGTCAGCCCCTTCCTGCAGTCTGCACATCACAGCAAGGTTCAAGAGATGCTCCATGCTCACCAGAGCCCGAACAGAAAGGGTGCTCAGAGTGTGTTCTTCCTTAATTTAAAATAAAAATAAATAAGTATACAGTATGAGCAGTTGGAATGAGACCTGTGTTTTGGGTGGATTCCAATAATGTGTTTTTCATTGCACGAGATGCGACGCCTGTCAACACTTCCTAGTCAGATTCGCCTCTTAATTTATATTTTTTTTGTACAATTCCCCCCCTATTTTTTTGTAGCAGAAAGGAGTGTCCTACATATCATGCTTCCATCTCCATACTGTAATTATTAATATAGGGTAGGGAGAGGTCACCTATGTTTTTTGGCAACAGTTATGTTCCCATGTATAAATCATGATAAAGTGCTATTACTCTGTAGGGTATGCTGATGTTTTCAATTTACCCTGTGTAAAATATAATTTCTTTCTTTCTCTCTTCCCTTAAAAAAAAAAAAGAAAAGAAAAGAAAAAGAGAGCCTTTTGTTTCTATCATATAGATAAACTCATAGATTTTGCAACCAATAAAAATAATATTAATAAATATGAGGTATTGTTACAAAGTAGGTCCTAACTATGCAGCCTAATGTTTCAGTAAGTCTGTGGTGCACATCCTTTTATAGCCAATTAAGAGGATGTTTTATTTCCCTCATTAAAAGTGCAGCCCACAGTCACCATGTTGAATCAAATAAGTACGAGTTTGCACATCCTGTGCACAACCTTTCCTCGAGGCACAGCAGCATTTGTCATCTTTATAATAAAGCTTTCCAATTTTTCTGATTAATATTTAAAAGAAATAACATGACCTGAGGAATATATATATAACATCCTTGTGCCAAGGCTTTCTGTGCTCTCTGGTTTAAGGCTAAGGTGCCATTAGATCACTTGGTGTTCTGCAGCATTCCAAGACCTATTTTCCAGTGTTTATGTGCAGCAGCAGCTTCTTTGTGCTCTTTTCTTCCTCCCAGATGAGAGACAGAGATCTCACCAGTGCTTGTTGTGTCTCAGTGGTAGACAGGATGGCTCCTGGTCTTCAGTCTCACCATTCCATGTGGAGATTAGGGAATATTCCTCTAGGGAATGTCCTCTGAGCCATTTCTGGGTCCTTATGGGTCCATGAGCAAGTGGTTTCTGGATCCAGGTCCTTGCAGCTTCCTGAGCAGGAGTGCTGGGGAAAGGTGAGGTCCTGCCCCCTCATTCAGCTGCCAAACCTGGCCAGTGGCTGGGGGCCACTGGGTCTCTGTCTCTTCTGGTTCAGGTGGCAATCTGCTCATGTCACCACTGTGAGTGGAGACATGACCTGGACAATGTGGCTTCATCTTGTAAAGGCAAACCTGCCTCTCCTGAGGGCCTGGGGCTGGTTCAGCTTTACTGCATGCCAACATCTTCATAGCTGGGGAAATAGATATCTGTGCTGGGGCTGGGGATGTGTGCAGATTGTAGCAGGATTGACCATTTACCTACATTTTCGTCATGATTTTTATTTTTTAAATACTTGTGGTTGACAGTGCAAAGCATTAATCTGTTTAACGAGGGTAAAGAATGTGTAGGCTGAGATCTGACAGCAGAGGTGCTGGAAACTCGTGTGCAGTCATTGAAATACTTTAATTCCTTGGTCTTCCCCCCCTCTCCATGTTGTCTCTTATTTATTTTCTTTCATTTCTCCCTCCCTATAATGATTGGAGGCCAACAGAGGAAAACAAGGAGGGCTGAGATCAGTTTTTGGTATTTTTTTATTGGCACATATCACTAAAGCCCCTCAGGTTCTTCAAACCATTACAAGTCGTCACAGCTAGAATAACAAAATATAAGCCTTTAAACTTAAAGGCTCAATTATTCAGGGCTCTCTGTAAATTACAGACAAAGCTAGCAAATTTCATACATTAGTCATGGTAAAAAATATTAAATTCCATGGTTTGTCACAGATTAATAGGAAAAAAAGATTAAAACGGCAAGTTGTGTAAGTAATTTAAACAAATGGTTGTCAGAGATTCTGCATGTTTGGTAAAGAATTAAATAAGTGAATATCAGCAGCTGAACTTCTTGTGGATGAGCCAAAGGCTTTTGGAAAAGCTGAGGGTCTCTTGGAATATGGAACCAATGTTTTCCTCAATCCTGTAACACATTCAAACCAGCTGTCATGCAAAGAAAGAATTTACCATGCAGTGTTGCTTGTGCTTGTCTTAATCCATCCCCACCAGTCAGGCACTCACTGCAGAGGGAAAAAAAAAGGGGAAAACCTCCTGTGGACCAAAACTTGGAAGATGCAGAGAATTCCAAGATTAAGACTGAGGGCTGGAGTTGGAGGAGCCGATAACACCAAGCACCATGGGGCAAGAGTTCCGTGAAGCAGCTCCAAGAAATAATTGCAAAAAGTTCTTTATGGAGTGTTGGCACTCGGGCAAACTGGCACCAGAGCCAAAGGGATCCCACGTGGGGTGGGATCCACATCTCAGGATCCCTGTGCAGCCCCTGCCCACGACAATGACCCAGCTTCTGCCATAGGAGCATCCCCCAGTTCCCCTGCTGAGGAGGGTGACAGGAATGTCCCAGCACACTGAGGGGTGGATTTTGCAAGAACGAGTTGTGTGTGCCCTCAGACTGTGACAATCTCCAAAGTTGTCTTTTTCCCCCCCTCTGTTCTTTTCTTCTTTATTTCTGTTTTTTTTTTTTTTCCTTTTCTGTCAGCTGAGGAGATGAGGTAAGTCTTCTTTCCTCCTGATCTCCTGGAGCTAACAGTGGGATATCGAGCACAGAACCTCAGCCTACCTATTATTTCAGCTCAGTTCAACATACATCTGATTTTTTTTTTTTTTTTTTCATTCTTCACTTCTTAAACCATTGTTTTGTGCATATGAGAGATCAGAGCTGTGGTTGATAGCAAGGGACCTAAGTATTCATTTTCTGGATTTCCCTTTCCTTTCACTTCCTGTTATGGTTCTTCCAATTTACAGCTCTCTGGAGTGTGATGCCACAAGTAGGCAACTATTGCAATTTTCTGGGTCTGAAATCTCCATTTTGGCTCTTACTTTAACGCCCATAGCACAAAATGCTGCTCTGAGTGGCCAGACCTGGCTTTTGCCTGGGGGTACAGCTCAGGCCAGAGTGAATTTGCTGCAGAAAGCTTTGCCCATTTTCTTAAGCTGGCACTGAGGAATGGGCTCTGTCTTTTCCAGGCACCACAGCAGCTCTGGGAATGCTCACTTTGGAATCAATTCAGGCAGAGCCATGTCAGGGTTGTTTGCTCCATCAACACTGGCTTTAGTGTTTTCAGTAAATCTCCATTTCACTCAACACCGTTTTCATAAAGTTCATAGCAAGTGAGCAGCAATCCAAGGCTGGAGAAACATCCAGCCTTTATGGTTTACCCCTTTTAATGTAAAGACATTCATGATTTTCCTCCTAACTTTCAGGGAGCCTTATCTCGTGTGTGTGTTTGTCCAGCATAAAATCTGCTGGTGGGCAGGTTGTCCTCTCCCATATCCGTGTGTTTGCTGGGATGAAGGTGCTCCAGGGGCTGGATAAATTAATTAAACCTGAATTTGGGATCTGCCTTTCCCACAGTGTCTCCACCCCAGTTGGAGTCAGGAAGGCCCAGTCAGTCCCCATGGGAACTCCCTCATAGGAAAATTCCCAGCCCAGCTCCTCAATGAAGGAGGTTGAGTGTCTTCTGATGTGTGTTGGATAAGCATCTGCTTGTGATATTCTTCCAAAAATTGGAAATATTCGGCTTGCTCCATGCTGTCTCGTTCCAGCAGTCTGTGCACCAGTACTGCTGATTAACTGTGGTTGACTTGAGAGGTCGTGTCTGACCCAGATTCAGAGTCAGGCTTAGATCTGTCGTGAAAGATCCCACACTCGACATCACCAACTTGTTTCACAAACCCAAATACTGTTAATTTTGCTGGTGATTTCCCAGACTTGTGCAAACTGCAGGATATTATTCTTCTGTCTGCTCTTCAGCCCCATTTGAGGGCTGGTACAGGGACAAGCCCTCTTGCCACCCTTTGTGCAACTGTTTGGTTGAAACTTTTGGTGCAGCAGGAAGGTCTGGGACCACCAGGAATGGGAATTTTATATCAAAGCTGATTCCTTTCCACTGTCCTCACAGGATGCCAGTGCAGGTTTGAGTCTTGCTTTCCTTCCCAGAGGCAGCCCTATGCTTTCCTCTTCCTATTCCCTGCATTCTGGGTCATTCCTGGGTTCATTCATCCCAAAGGTTTTATTGCTATTTAACACACACACTTTAGGAAGGGAGGAAAAATGTGCACTGAGACATAAAGTGCTGTCCTTCATCCGAACATCCCCGTCTGGCTCTGCTGCTCCCACCTCCTCCAGCTCCTCCCTGCCCCCAGCTTTTCCAAACCTGCTGGGTGGCTTCAAACAGTCTCCTTGTATCCACCCCATGTTTAAAGACTTCTCTGAAAATAGGTGAACTCCTCTAGCAAGTAACCTGCTGGAGGAGCCTGTCAAGGGCTGGCTGCACACACTTCAGTCTCGGCAAGAATCAAAGTGAAACGAGGAGAGTCTCACAGAAAAGGGTTACAGAGAGTTTCACGTATTTTGCAGCCTTTTCATGGCTTAAATTACACTTCCCCTTGTTCTAGTTTTAAAAGGCAGAACAGAAAAGTTAATTTTAACACTGAAAAATGAAGGCTCTTCAATTATTTATAACATTAAAATGTACAAATGTTTGATCAATGAACTTGAAAAAAACATGCAACTACAAAACCCATTTCACAGTGTTCTAAAGTTCATGTGGCAGAGATAGAGAAGTGAAATGATTATTAACAGACGAAGAGCAGCATTTTAATAACATTCGAGCTGTAATAATGAGGCTGACAAAAGCAAGGGAATTCAAAGCCAACGCTGATCTGACGCTCCCTCCTTAACACATAGACTGTGCCTAATTTTGTGGAATGTGAGGTATTGTAAGAAAATTGCTCCCGTGCCAGAGACCCCCTCGGTGTGGTGCCCAGTGGGGTGGCAGCAGGATGAGGTACCTTTTGTTTTTAGTACTTTATTATTTTATACTGAAGTGTTTTGAGTAAACACACAGCTGTGTCTTCATCTTTTTTTTTTTTCTCCTCAAGCTTTACCATTACCATTAATAATAGTGGAAATATCTCTTTTTTTTCTCTCTTAAAATAGGACGTTTCCCATGAAGCAGCAAGAGGTGAGCCCAGCATGGCATACAAGGGTCTGTAAAGGGATTATGGATCACTGCAACACCAAAAAAACATTGGCCAAGTATTGGGATGAGCCCTGGGACACCCAAATCACAGAATCATGGAATTATTTGGGTTGGAAAGGACTTTAAATCTCACCTTCCACTGTCCTAGCTTCTCCAAGCCTTGTCCAACCTGGCCTTGGGCACTTCCAGGGATCCAGGGGCAGCCACAGCAAATCTGGGCACCCTGTGCCAGCCCTGCCCACCCTGCCAGGGAAGGATTTCTTCCTCCTCCTGTTTAACCTAAATTTCTTCTCTTTCAGTTTGAACCCAAACTGTCACTTGCAGATCATGGTGCAGGAATAAAGAGAGGTTTTTATGGTGAGCATGAGGCTTGTCCACAGCTGTCCACCCCCTTCCAGTTTGGGAAGGAATTGTCTGGAAGCTGCTCCAGCTTCCTTGGCTCCCAGTGCCTTCAGCCCCAGGTCTGCTCTCCAAGGGTCTGACAGCTGGGAAGGGCTGGTGGTGTCCTTCCTTCACACTAACAGGATATTTTTGTTGGATAGGTACACAGGTTTTCTTACAAAAAGAAGTTTATTTTCCAAATACCATCCCTTTCCAGGAAAACAAACATGGTGTGATCAGCCAACTGCACTATTGCAGTAAATCCTGTTTGTTCAGCACTTTTCCTAGATAAATGGTTATTCTTGGGGACATTAGGATGCCTCTTATGCAACAGCAAAGTGAAAACTCCCAGTTTTTACTGCACTATAGCAAAACTGTGATGTTTAGAAGCAAATTTCCAAATAGGAAGGGGAGAGTGGATGCTAGATGTGGAGTGGAGTGCAAGGAAAAGGGTTTATTACACTGAAATGTGTATTTACATCCTGGTAAAGGTAAGGGAATGATATTTAGAAGGTGGCAAGCCTTGTCCCTGGTTTGTTAGGGGGAAGGAAGGGCTCCCTTGGCTCTGCCAGTGCAGTGGGGGACTCTCCCAGCTCTTCCCTTCCCCAGCCTGACTTGGGAGGGACAGTTCTGGGATGGGAGGGATGAGACCACGGGACAGCTCACACAAAGCTTCTCTCCTTTTATTTGGGGGGTGTTTCCCTCACTTTCACAAAGGTCTCTGAGGAGAGGGTGTCCAAGCTGGCCCCCTTGGTGGCCATGCAGCCCAAGGAGCCCAGGCTGTCCCCATGGGGTGGGCACTGTCCCCACCCAGCCAGGGACCAGCTGCCCTTCCCCGAGCTGCCTCCTGAAAAACAAGAGCCCAACCCTTCATGTCTTGGTCCTGCAGCTTCTAATTATGCCCTGCACCAGGCCTTAGATGTGAAGTCTGCTGCAGAAGCAGGACGGTGACGACGATGAAAGGGAGCAACATCAAAAGTGTCAGGAAGAGGGGAAGGCAACGCCATATCAGTGCTGGAGCCACATGCATATTCCAATTTGCTATGTGACTGTGGTACTAATTTGGAGGCTGGGAAAAAAAAAAAAAAATCCGATTACAGGCGGGATGGCATCCACACAGTGCCTCAGGAATGTGGAACTGGAGAGTTTTCCTGACAGGGGAGCCGTGTGCTTATCGAGTCTGCTCTTAAAGCACAAATAAAGTATAATTAGGGCTCATTAGGAGGGGAGGGAGGGCTGCAGTCACCCTGGCGGGATTCACAGGGAGGAAATAAGGTCACAGCACTCACATCGGGCTGGGAATGAGGAGGGAAGGGTAAGCCCTGTCCTCACACATCCCAGTCTAAGAGGATGGATTTTGTTGTTTTGTTTTGTTGTTTTTTTTTTTTTTTTTTTGCTCTGGTGTCACAATGTTTTAAAAACACAGAACTGGTTTGAAAGAGGGAGGCAAAAAAAAAAAGAAGAAAAAAAAAGTTACAAAAATTCTACTAATAAAATTTAGGAGATTAATAAGTCTTAGTATTACATATAAAAATTGGCATTAAATATTTAGAAATTCTATTAATAAAATACTAGATTAATAAAGCCTAATATTAAATATAAAAAATTAATTGGGTGAAGCTCATCAACTTTGTAGTGTGGAAACCATGGTGAGAGTCCTGCCAGTCCTTTCTTATGGCTGTGGCCATGGGATGGAGGTGCAAGAACAGGAAATTCAGAGTTGGGGTGACTGGCCAGGCACAGTCTGCTTGGGAATGAGCAGGAACACGGCCTGATCCATATGGGATCCTGGGAAGATTTGACCTTTTCTCTCTGGAAAACAGCTAAAATATTCAATGGTGTGGAGCAGGTTGGGAATATCATGTGAATAAAGCTGTTTCCTAATTGGGAAGTTTGGGGATCCATAGAAATTTGTGTATCCTGATTTCTTGAACGGAGCAGGCACATCCACAGTGTCAACAGGAATGAATTTTGCCCCTGGAGAGCAAGGTGTGGTTGGATTTTCCATACTGGGAGAGATTTGGGGTCGTGCCTCTGGCAGTACAGGAGGGACGTGGGATGCTGCAGGACCAGGGGTGCTTATGTTTACATTGGAATAAAAGATGGGATTTTGGTGTGAAAACATTTCAAATGGCAGAAATTCACCTTTGCAGAAGTTATGTGGAGGAAGAGGTGTTATCTAAAATTATCCAAATCTTTCCAAGCCTGGTTTCTTACTTAAATTTCTTATCCATATGGATTTTTTTGGATCAGTGTTCCTAATATCTTCTTCCAGTACAATGCAAACTCCCAGCACTGATGATGCTTTCAGAGATTTTTCTGCCTAGAGTTAGAAAAATCCGTGCTTTTTATGTCAGCTCAGTGTTTACAACAAATGGTAAAACTGTGTTTAAATTAGGACAAAATATTAAAAATTAATATTCATTGACTTTTATGTTCCATTATCATTAGAAATTAAGTTTATTTCCTGGGTAAACAGTTTATAGCAAGTTATAAATATTTTCTGTTTACCTATTAACTGGTTTAATATATTATGAAGCTATTGACAGTTGCAGTAAAATTTATAAACAGCTATTAAACTTTTTAACATACTCGATGTGTCTAAGTCTCTATAACACAGAGAAATGATTTTTTAAAGATAATCTTCTCCTGATATTAAATTCCTCCAAGATTTTAATATATTGTCAAAGTTTATGGGTCATAAAATAAACCTAGAGCTTACAAAAAATTTACACAAGGATATTATTTAAGAAAAAGGACATGGAAGTTTTAGTGCAGTAAGAATGATGATATAAGCCACTGAAACATATAAAAGTACATACCAAATACTATGTTAAAATAACATTAACTGTCTTGTATAAATCCACAAGTCAAGGTTTCAGGGTTTTTACAGTGCCTGACTCTCTTATTATTGTGTCTAGATAATGACACCCTCACGGTGCAGCACTTAGAAAAGCTCATTTTTGATAGATGTAAAAGCATGAAATAACGATAGACCAAGAAATCCTAATTTGGAATTCCCTGATAATGTAAGGTTAGGGCCCATACTTCGTGGGCCTGATTCCACAATGTATTACTCCATCCTGAGCCCGATGTAAATCATTGAAAATCAATAAAAATGGGTCAGCTGGCTGGTGTAAATTGGGCTGCCTTCATTACAGGCCATGGATGGATGCCAGTTTACACCAGCTGAGAAATTGGCCGGGTGCAGTTATATCTGTGTAAAGCTGTCAGAACTCAGTGATTCATCAGCAACTGCACATTTACTGCACATTTCTCCGTTTCCTTTCCATATATATCCCTATTTAAAAGTTGGGTGGTTCGACACTGCCCTTGAAAGAAGAGTGATGTCTCCTAAGCTGGTCCCTGGGCAATGGAAGCAGCAGGTTTCTCTGAGCCAGCAGGCACTGGGGACTGGGTGGAGAAGAGTCTGAGTTCTGAGTGGTTCTGAGTTCTGCTGTTCCTGCTGCAGCATCCTCCAGGTGCAGCTGGAGGGATGATATGGGATGATAGCCGAGGTGGGGCTGCACCTTTCCCCTGCTTGTGTCTGTCACCTGGAAGCAGCAATGGGATAAAACTGCATCCAGAGAGCCAGAGGAGCAGCGTGGACACCTCAGGAAGTAGAAGAGCAGAACATAACACATTGGAACGAGTTACCTGGAGAGGTGCTAGATGCTTCATCCCTGGAAGTGTCCAAGGCCAGGTTGGAGCAACCTGGTCTGGTGGAAGGTGTCCCTGCCCATGGCAGGGGGTTGGATTAGATGATTTTTGGATTAGTTGATCTTTGAGGTCCCTTCCAACCCAACCCAGTCAACAATTCCATGTTCTCACAGCAGATGTGCTTTCCTGTATCCACCAGGGTTAATCTGAGGAGATGCCACTGCCAGCCCTGGCTGTGCTGCCTGCTCACCATGGGTCACTTTTCTAGCAGGCTTCATCCACCTTTTTTGAAGCTAATGATGTTCTCCATAATTGTAGGCCCACATCTGAAGAGCTCCTGAAGATAGAGAAGAAAAGGGGGGCATCACTTCCATGTACATTTGCCTCTCTCAGAGTAAATATCCCAAGAAATGAAGAAGCAGTGGAGAAGTGTGATACTCACAGGTAAAACCAGGAGCATGGCCATGATGAAAGAGCTCAGAGAAGACACTCTGCTTCCCTTTAGGTGTCAGCTCATCCATGTATTTTGGGTGTCTCCCCCTTGAATGAGAGTGTCCCAGATCCCTCAGCAGAGCAGAGCACAGCTCCAGTTTAACTGATGTCCTGCAGGACCACCAGCTACTGCTAAAAAACAGCAAAACCCACAGGATGTTTTTGGTGTTATGAATCCTTTGCAAGCTGGGGCTGTGCCTGGTGGGCTTTCCACCCCACATCTGGGCTCCTCATGGGTCCTTTCCTGGAGGGCCAGAGCCACCCAGCTCCCAGGAGTTTGGTGGGGCTGGAATCAGAGCTGGCTTGCCTTGTGCAAGCATGGATTATAACTGACGTGACTTTGTGGTTTCCTACCTCAGCTTTGAAATATAGTAAACTCACAAAAGCTACTGTAGAGTTCAGAACAAACACAGGGGGTATGTTTAGTTATTTGTTTTTGTAGTAAAATAAAATATTTATTATACACAGACACCTACTGTGAACAGAGGGTAAGGCCACTGTGTTTTATCTCTAGGGTGTCATGTTTGACTTCCATTAGGGATGTATTATAGACCTGTGGGTTTTCATGAATTCAGAAAGTCCACTTTGAACACTGATTTCAAAGCCTACAGGGGGTGTGAGGAATGTAAGAACACTGCTTGGTAGCAAGGAACCTGTTGCATCTAACAAACACCTTGCGTTTGATAAGTCAGAGTTGAGGCAGGCTATAAAGGAGCTCTTATTTTTAATTTTTTTTCTTCCTTAGCACGATTTTAAAGGAAGATTTCCTATTGTTTGCCTTGCAACTTCAGCCCATCTGAAAGCTCAAGGTGAAGACAATGAACGAGCTCCTGAAAAATGCACCATTACATCAGCATACTTTTCCCATTTTTCCCTAATTCCCTCCCAATGAATCATTTCTCCTCATATGGGAGGAGAAAACGACCTCAGCCATCAGGTGGATACAGATCCATCTCCATAAGTGCCTCTCACATTAATGGTGCTGTCCAAAACTCTAAGTGCCACTTGTGGGGGATGTGTGGAGGGGCTGTGGGTGGTGCTGGGGGAGCTGGCTCTGCCAGCCCCGTGCCCCCCACATCCCCCTGGGGTGGCTGGGGAAGGGTTGGCCATGAGGAGCAGCTCGTGGACATCACACAGCTCCCCACAGCTCCCGAGCAGCCTTTGGAATCCGTGGGAAGTGGGAGCATTGCCACGTTTTCAGAGCACAGGAGGGATGTGGGGCCAGCATCTCCATGGAGGGGTTGGAGACAGCAATGGGAAGGTGGAGAGGCTGTCAGAGGAATCTGCTGTGAAAGCCTCAAACCTTCAGATGTGAATTTCCTTCTCCCTCCTGTCCCTGTCTCTGCCTGTGGCTGGACAGCCGGGGAGGGAGGTGTCCCCTTCTCTTCAGACCTGTGTACCTCCCCTTAAACAGCACAACACAGCTGACAATATGTGAAAAGAAAATCCCTGAAGGACAGACATCAGTGCCTCACTCTGCACTTGAAGCCACCCAAGGCGTTTGTATTTTGTTACAGCCACCAAATTAAAAAAAAAGAAAACAACAACCAAAGATGCTGAGAAGACCTAGCTTTGTAAAATCAGTGCAGGAATTCAAATTAAAGCTGTTTTGGTTTGCCTCCTCCAGCTGAGGAGTACTGACACATTTTTGAATGTTCATTCATTTCCTTGCTCTTCATTGTGTTTATTGCTGGCTGTGGAGGGAATGCACGTGGATTTGTTTCCATAATGATTTCATGGAGAGGTCAAACCCCACTGAACCCAGCTAAGTGCAGGAGCCAGCAGGGTCCTTCCAAGCATTGAAAAAGACTTGGCACTGCTGACTTGTGCACTGTGGGAAGGTCAGTGCAAGACGTTACCAGTCCCTATTAGGCTGAGCATAACTGGGGCTGGAAAATGTGTGGTGAGAGAAAGTAAGTCTAGAAATACTCCTGCTAAGGCTAAATTCTGCTACTAACAAGACTTCTGCTCCTAATTATACCTTCAGTTCTGCTCTACTGGCACTATTTTGACACAGGGTAATGTGTTCATAAGAACTTGATTCTCATTTTTCAGTAGATAACAGTGTTTATGTGCTAAGTCTTGCCCAGCACAATATTTAAAATATCCTTAAAGCCAACCAGTTGGGATAGAACAGCAACAGCTGTTTGGTACAATAACCAATGGACAAAATTATTTACTGGTATCCAAATAAAATTTCAGTGGGGATGAGAAAGCAGTTGAACCAGAGAACCTGGAAATATTCCCTTTGTTTTGTTTTGTTTTTCCTGGGGATTTTACATCAAGGATAATGCCATTACACTCAGTGGTAAAATTCCTCTTGGCACTGTGGAAGCCAAAGTTTCACCTCATTCCTGCAAATTGCATCACACAGAGGCTTTGGTAGGGTGAGCTCACCCTTGGAAACCACTGCTGGCCCTGCTGCTCATTGCTGGGATTGTCACCCTGCATCCAAGGTTGTTCAGGGAGCACGGGGCTCTCCCCAGGTCCCCCCCACAGCACTAATGCCTGCTGAGGGAGGAGAGCAGCAATAGTCATGGACAGTAAGTCCCGACTTGGTTCTGTGCTCCCCGTTCCACTTGAATTCAACCATTAAATCTGAACTTCCAGTTCAAATTAAATATGTCATGACCAATGTCAGATATATGGACAACTTCAGAGTGGAATAACCCAAGGCAATCTGCTCTGATCGTATCATGCCTTAAGTCTCGGACTAAATCCAGGGGGAATTTAATAAAATAGCTCAGTCAAGCATTGATCTTTCCTGATGGTTTTTTTCTTCCTTTCAAATGGTCTTCTCACACACATTGCCCTCACTTCCCTCTTGGAAAACAACACAGTATCATAGAGGAATAATCCAAAATATTTCAGCACTGCAGCTATTGTACCTTTGCTATTGACCTCCTTTCCAATCTCTCATTTGATGACAGTGGTGTAGGATGACAGAATTAAATGATTTTGTTTCTCTCACTGCCTGCCAATGTACATTTGGTACAGGAAGAGAGTGAAGTCTTGTAAAATGGGATGATAGTGCTGCAGGAAAAACTGTCTGGTGTTTCACTGTGCTCCAGAGCATTTGCAAGCAGAGCCTGGATGTCCTTTCAGAGGATATGGTACAGCTCTGTTTGCCCATCCCTGGAACTGTGATGGAAAACCAAGCTCAGCACATCCTAAAAATTCAAGAGGTTGAGGTGTCCTGCTGCAGATGAAGGACTGGTGGTGCATCACAGGTTTGCAAGCAGGGGACAAAGGAACAGCCTTGGGGTGCAAGTCCTGTGGATGCTCAGAGAATGGGACATTAGCATGTAAGAGACTGCTAAAAATATTATGATTTATGCCCCTTTTTGGATATAATATCAAAGTGGAAAATATAAATGCATGTAGATCTTAAGTTCATGTAGTGATGGGACAAAGGGAATGGCTTTGACTGAAGGAGGGTGGGCTTTGATCAGAGATTAGGAAGAAATTGTTCCCTGGCACAGGGTGCCCAGAGCAGCTGTGGCTGCCTCTGGATCCTTGGAAGTGTCCAAAGCCAGGCTGGACACTGGGGTTTAGAGCAGCCTGGGACAGTGGGAGGTGTCCCTGCCATGGCAGGGGGTGGAATGGGATGGTCATTATTCATTCCATGATTCTATATCACAGTATCTGGTAGAATATAATCTATACCATTCTTACAAAACATTCAATTTTACTCATCAACCTCTAATATTTCTTATAAAATCCAACAATCAACATATTTAGATGGAGCAAAAATTGCAGTTAACTGTACTGTGAAAATTCCTGGGGTGTGTTGCATGAGCTGCTCCCCTTCCTCGCTTCTCTCCCCATTATTTTGCTTTGAAAAGGTATTATTATTTTTTTCAGTGCTATGCTAAAGGAGAGCATCAGAGTGTTGTTACCTCTGGACTACCCAGGTGTTCCCAGGGAGCAGCAGAAGGACAGAGCTGGGTTTGGGACCAGGGGACAACTGGCTGACAGTGAAGGTCTTTACTGGAAACCAACTGCAGAGACAGTGGCAAAAAACTTGTCCCACTACATTGATGGCTGAGCTTCACATTTACACAACATCCAGGCAAGAGAGCACTGCACTGTATGACTTTGCTTTAAAAATCAGTCCTTGGGTAAGATCCCTCTCCGATTTGAAACCCTTCCAGGATTTGGAAGAGTTTCAAATAAAATTAAAAGAAAAACAAAGCTCAGGCTCCTGAGATTGCTCCACTACATACTGACGAGTGAGTGTGAGGGTATGTTTTGTCTCTAAAGAAAATAGCAAAGCCTATAGCAGTCAAGATGGTTTATAAGCATGAACATAATTTTGAATAGCCCTAGCTCTGATTTGCCATGACCTCTGCAACCCAGCTCTGAAGAAAAAGGTAAAAAAATATTCCCTTAATGCCAGCTCTACACCAAAAAAGACACTTAAACTCAGCAGATTTGAAAATCACAGGCATGTCTTGTTTGCCATGATTAACCTTTTCATTTTATTTTATTAATTATAAAATAGAACTTTTTTTCAGGAATTGAAGAAAATACCCCTCCTCTTCCAAAAGATGCAATGCATGCACTCACCAGAAAACACAGACAGATAGAATATAAGAAACCTTTCATTCAGTGTTTGAAAGCTTTTCTTTATTTCATTTCCCTCTAAAATTCAGCTCTCAATTTGAACTCTAACGTGTCTTCTCTCGCTCAGAAGTGGTTAATGCACAATCTGCCTTTGTATTTTCACAAAGACAAAATGCTCCTGCTCTTTCTCAGAGCTCTGCTCTCCACCTGATCAGGCAGCACAGGCTTCCCTTTGTCCTGCCAAGCATCTGGTATGGTCAGAGGAGTTAGGAAGAGGAAGGGAATGATCATTTTGGAGTATGGATGGTTTGTGTGCCCCTGGCCATGCCCTGTTCCACCTCAGCCACCATCCTACCCATCCATGTGTTTTCTTTCCCTCCCACTCATCCCACTGAAGGGGCTGTGGATTCCAAAGAGCCCAGCAGAGACAACTCTTCTGTCTGTGCTGACCCATTCTGGTTGTCACTTTGCTTTATTTGCACAGCAGTAGATTGATTTAAAATTTCAAACCCTGGAGTTTAGCATTCTTACTGTCTCTTCTCCCCAAATACTGGCCTTAAATCATAGAATCACAGAATTATTTTGGTTGGAAAAGACCTTTAAGATCACTGAGTTCACCTCTTCCCCAGCACAGCCAAGGCCACACTGTCCATGTCCCCAAGTGCCACATCCACACGGATTTTAAATCCCTCCAGGGACGGGGACTCCAACATTGCTTTGTGCAGGTGTTGCTAGGGCTGGACAAACCTTTTCCATGAAGAAATTTTCCCCAAATCCAATCTAAACCTCCCCTGCTGTAACTTGAGACCATTTCCTCTTATCCTATTGCTCCTCAGGTCCATCTCCAAAACATGTGGGATGATCTGCCAGGGACCTGTCAACCAGCACATGCTGTGGATCAGCTCTCTGTGGTGCACAGGCTCCTGGATGAGATTCCATCAGTCCCCATCCCAGCAAAGTCACGCCCAAGCAGCCAAGGCCAATTGCACCGTGGAGAAACGGAGACACCCACACTCCTTGTGTTAACTCTGAACCTTCACAGGGAAAATGGGAATATTTCAGCAGTGCTTCAACATCCACCCAGATGCACATGTGAGTGTGACAGTGAAATGTTTGACCATTATTGTGTGTGTTTTAAATGCTGGGGGAATGTGAAAATCCTCCAGAATGATCAGTTCAATCAAGTGATTTTTTTCTGGCTGTTGGAGCCCTTTCTGTGTTTGCTCATATCCTGCACTGGCAATAGCAGCAAAGCCAGGATGTTTAGCAGCTACTTCAGAAGGACTGAGAATTACCTATAAAGAGATGGCAGGAACTTTCTGATTTCTGTGTTAAAAAGCACCATAAATTCTCAAACACATCAATTTGTGTTAATGGGGGATGTGGCTCATCAGCAGGTGAACCAAGAGAAAGAAAGGACAGACATTGTCTAACACATTGAGAAAAGGGTCCTGTTGCTGAGGACAGCAGTAAAAGGAGAAAAAACACACAAGTGTCGGGGAGATTTTGTCTTTTTTGAGTGCCTGGACTTAATGGATTTTTCTGGCTGAGCTGTGTAGAACAAAAACCAGCACGGCACTTCCTGTCTCTGCTCCCCGCACTTCTCCAGGGCTGCTCGTGTCGTAAATCATTCACAACTCCACTAAGGTGATTCTTACACAGTCAATCTATGTCTTTAACACAAAATCAAGGGGAGGAAAAAAAAATTAAAACATGTCTATCCCGTTTTCCTGAGCCAGCTTTTCTATCTCAGTAAGCAAATTGTGATGTCAAAGCCCAGGTGAGAGCCAGTTGGAAATGCCAGCAGTATATTTAATTTCAGTGTACGTGCCAGAGAGTTCAAGGTTTCTTGTTCTCTCCTCAACATCCCACTTGGTTGAGTTTTTGTCCACCAACTTCCTTCCTCTTCCTCTCTGGTCTCTGTTTTGTTCATCTTCTCCTGCTCTGTGCCTGGTTGGTGGCTCTGGGCTGCCCTCCCAGCACCCCATGGCAATTCAAACACCTTTCCAAGGGTAATCTGGTCTTTAGAGCAGCATTTGCCACAGCATTTTTGCTGTTCCTACTCCACTGCAGCATGGCAAAAATGTTGTGTTTGCTCTGAGTCTTCCTCAAAATTCCCTGGTGAGTTGTGCTGGGTGTGCTGGGAATAGTGGTTCTCTAAAACAGTAAATAGTTTATTGCCTTCCAAAGATGCTTCTGGTTGTTTTGTTCATGTTTATTTTCATATGTACATAAACACATGCAAACACACACGCATTTGTATATTGTTTAAAATTCTCCCTTCTTTCCAAATATTTTTTTTTGTTAAATCATAGAACCATTAGGGTTGTAAGAGTTTGATTGAAAACCGCCTTGTCAACTGGATCAGAGGCCTGTGTCACATCCAGTCGTTCCCTGAACACCTCCAGGGACGGGGACTCCACCACCTCTGCCCTGGGCATCCCTTGAGGACCCTGAGCATCCTTTCCGTGGGGAAATTCCTGCTGCTGTCCACCATGAGCTCCATCCTGAGGCTGTTCCCTCTCCTCCTGTCCCTGTTCCCAGATCCCAAATCCCCCCGGCTGTCCCCTCCTGTCAGATCCAGAAATTCCCCCTGAGCCTCCTTTTCTCCAGGCTGAGCCCCTTCCCAGCTCCTCAGTCACTCGTGTTTCTTCCTCCAACAAAGAGTTTAAAAATCCACCAAATTTAGGACCTTTTCTGCCTCATTTCCTGTATGCCAGCAGCTGAATGCAGTTGAAACAAATCCTAACATCGAGTTCCACAATCTTGGATCAAGTGCAGTGCCAGTGCTGCCTGGGATTAGATGGGACACTGGAGGATGGGGTGTCCTGTTTGCAAACTGCTTTTCAAATATCATTTAAGCAGATTTCAATATCTATTGTTCAGTCTGAATTGTAAAAGTATCATATCTACCAAGAGTAGTGAATTATTTGAGGAAATAGATTAAGAATGGCAAGTGGGACATATGTTATTGAGAAATGAAGGAGAAGGGTTTTTTTCTGTTTGGAAAACCTTCCAAAAAAAGAGCTGAGCAAGAGCTCACCAGATTTGGCATTTCAAGACAGAGCTGATTTGAGCTGAGTTCAGAAAAAGGTCTCAGTGTCAAATGTTTTCAACCTTTTTTTGCATTAAATGAACTGAAATTCAGCCAAACCAGATTCCTCAGATTTGGGGAAAAAAAGATTCCCTCCCAAACCCAGGAGAAGCAGGCCAAGTTTCATCCTGACAGGAACGTTTTTGCCAAAGCTATAAAAGCTGAAGTGAAAGTAATGATGCTTTATCTGGCATTTATAAGGCACTTTCATCCCAAAAGTTCCTAAAGCACATTACATGCAGTAGGCTGGATTCCCCAGCCCTGAGTCAGATGTTGTTCATGCACATTGTGATTAAAATACAGGGAATTTGAGAGGGCATGCCTGAAAATCCCATGCAGGAGCACACATGGATCCTTTTCCATGTCCCATGGTGGGAATTCAATGGTCTAGACTGAGACCTTGGCTTTGCTGGATGTTCAGATCCAGCAAATCCCAGCTGGAGAGGGGTACTGCCCATCAGCCAACCAGTTGTGGCCCAAAACTGGGTTGAGTGGCTCAGTTGCACTTTCTTTGTCACAGCCACATGGATTTTTACCTGAACTCAATGCTTTAAACTTTCACTACTCCATGACTTCTTTCCAAGATTTCTCTTGGCTTTAAAATAATTCTGTTTTCTGCATCAGTGCCTCTCCTAATTCTATTATGCATCAATTTCCCATGGATGGCACTGAAATTTCATGTTTTCTTTGTTATGTGCCCTATTTTCCAGTTTTTCCCTGTTTGGGATGGCCAGGTTTGTTTTCCCTATATTTAATTATTAGGTTTTTACTCTTTTTTTTTTTTTGTTTTAGTTGGTTTTTTTCCCCTCTTTTTTTTTTTTTTTGCCGAGTTCTCAGTATAACAATTTAAAAATATATATTAAAAAGTGTTTTTCCCCTCTTTCCCCCTAGATTTGCTTATAATTTGCATGTTGATTCAAGAAATTACTTTCACCAGATTCTGTGAGTAGAAGAAATGAACATTTTAAAGGTGACTGTGTATCCTCAGCTGCTGTGAAAACTGGGTGGGAGAGGGGCACAGCATCCACGGTGCCTGATCTTATCCCTCTCCTCCTGCTTTGGGTTCACTCCTCACTATTGACTAAGGGTAGAACAGGGCAAACTGATTCCCTGTATCCCCATTAAACTGAGAGTTTCCACTTAAGTAATAAGATTTTAATTACTCAAGTCAGAATTTCATATTAAACTCTAATCTGATACATTACCAGCCTAAATTAATGTCAAAAGGTGTCCGTATAGAGACTTTCATTCATTTAATGATGGTTAGTTTGGGGCCTAAACAAATTATTTGCAAAAAACCTCTCCAGCCCGCTGTAGAAATGGCATTTCCAATGCTAATGGACTTTTGATTTCCAATTAGTCCTCGCCTGGCTTTGATCAGGAGCCGATTTACTGCAAGCGTTGGAACAAAAGGGTGTTGGGAAGAGGAATCCTTGGATCACTTTTGCGGTGTGTTGACAGGAATGTGTGTGTAAAGAGTCATTTAATAGCCTCCTAACTGGGGTGGGACACGGGGACCAGATGCTTGGCTTTGTGCCTTCCTTACAGCCTCAAGAAAACCCTGGAAGAAGCACAAAATGAGCTTTTTGTCCAGCCCCAAATGCGCAAACGCTCCGACCTCTCCTCTCTTCTTGGAGCTGCTGTCTTCAAAATTCCACCCTAGGAATTCTAATGATTGAAAACACTGATCCACATAAAATCACGGAGTGTGCTGAGCTGGAAGGGACACACCAGGATCGAGTCCAGCTCCTGTCCCTGCACAGACACCCCAAAATCTCAGTGAGAGCATTGTCCAAACTCCTGGAGCTCTGGGGCTGTGCCCGTTCCCTGGGCAGCCTGGGCAGTGCCAGCACCCTCTGGGGATGAACCTTTCCTGAAATCCAGCCTAAACCTCCCTGAAGCAACTTCAGACCCTTCCCTCAGTCCTCACATCCCTTTATTATTTAAATCTCCCAGAGCTGCCCTTCTGCTTCCCCTCCTGAGGAAGTTTCCCCTCAGTTTTAATTTTTATTCATCCTTTCTTCTTTGTCTTTGCTTGGGCTCCTCAGCCATTCTACAGAAGCCAAACCCAGCACTTTAAATGGGATTTTATGAACTAAAATGAACCTTTCTCCAGTTTTAAACCCCTGAAGCCTCTTAACACCTTGTAACCACAGGTCCACACAGAATTAACTACAAAATCCCCAGAAAGGGTTAATCTTTGCTGGCAGTTTGGCCATATTAGAACAATTACAGTGATTCATTGTCTATGTCTAATGGCATAATCTGATTGTAAAGACAGCAGAGTGGGCGTTGGAAAATATACAGCAGCCCACTCTAGTCAGTGTGAGGCATAACAGGAAATGATTGTGGGTGTTAACCATGTCACAAATGCTTGGATTAAATGCTGACTCCACACCGAAAAGCCAAATAAAGATATGGGAAAGGGCCCGTATATGTTTCAATAACAATTAGGAAAGTATCTCATATTGGTTTTAGCAACAGAGAGGAAAAGTTGGAGTGAAAAACCAAGCACAGGTGATTCTACTTAAAGCTGTATTTACTATCTTCCTAATGTGTGAGCCAATAAGGAAAACTGCTCAGAATAATTTCGTTCAGAAAGAAGGTATTTTATATTGAAATAAATAGGAAATATAACTCCTGATTATGATATTGTCATTAAGGTACTTATTTTCAATTAAGAAATTTTATTAGCTCTCATCAAGTTGAGTAATGAAAGTGCTGTAAAATATACTTCCTTTCCCACCCAGTCTGCTCCCTCCTGGCCCTTCAGGAAAGGAAGGGAGAAAAAGGAAAGGAAAGGAAAGGAAAGGAAAGGAAAGGAAAGGAAAGGAAAGGAAAGGAAAGGAAAGGAAAGGAAAGGAAAGGAAAGGAAAGGAAAGGAAAGGAAAGGAATTTAAATTTAAATTTAAAAAAAAATTAATTATTAAAATTTATCAGTGAGCTTGTTTCCCTACTGCCCCATCCATTGGTCAGGTTTCAGCCCTGAGCCTGGGCAAGCCCCTGATGGGCTCTTAGTTCTCCCCTTCTCCCAAGGGATGGGCTGGCCCCTGAGCTCACATTTTGTTGAGGTCCCCATGGCCAGGCTCCCCCCCAAACCCTCTCCAGAGGCAGCCCTCCCACTCCCCAAGGAGAAAAGGGCCTGAGTTTGGACTGACCATTCCAATAATTTATTAAAATAGGCACATTCGTTAACTTTTAAAATATATTTTTTAACAGTTCTGGCCTCTTGGAGGAGCTAATGCAAAGCAAACACTTTTTTGTTTATTTTTTTCTTTTTAGGTAATGGCCTTAAAATCACAATAAAACCATTTTAATTGTAAATATATTTGCAGCTCCATTTTATCAGATAATCTCACCCAAAATTCTGGTTTATGAAGTTATGATGATTTAAATGGTTCTTCCTCTCTCTTTCTCTCTCTCACCTTTTTCACACAAATTCTCTGGAGGTTCTAAAAATAAGCCTCTAGCTATACAAGTCAGTGCTCCAGGTTTATCCCAGAGACTAAGCAGTATTTCACCAAATACCTTTATTATTTTCTGGGGTTCCTCTGCATTGTGAGAAACCTCCAAGGTTATTTGAGATCATACATGGAAGGAAAGTGGACACAATTGAGGAAGCAGTTGGGAGAAGCAGTTTTTCAGAAGCTGTGTTGGATAAATTAAAAACCTGAATTTCTATTTTCCTGGTGCTTGGGTTATGTTTTCAGGCACTTTTGTTTATTCCTTATTAATCTAAAAAATATCTTTAATCAATGGGTAAAAGTAAAGGTAACCAGAGATATGTCAAATTTTGTGTCTTGCCTCTTGAAAAAACATCTTTAACATCAAACCCATGAACTTTTATATTTCCCAGGTAAGGGTTTGATTCTCTAGCATTAACTTTAATGGAAGGGAAATCACTTATTTCAGCTGGGGGAGAGTTAAGACTATAAAGAGTAGGGTTGGTTCAACCACAACTTTGTAAGAAAAGAGCATTTTTAGAATTTTTTTTTTTTTTTTTTTTTACTTTGATGAAATTTGAATATCCACACCTTGGATAAACATTTAGGTAGCACAATGTGGTGCTGGGCCAAGGAGAGGAAGATCAAGAGGTTGATTTGATG
The DNA here is from genome assembly GCF_052056855.1 of Sturnus vulgaris. Taxonomy (NCBI): domain Eukaryota; kingdom Metazoa; phylum Chordata; class Aves; order Passeriformes; family Sturnidae; genus Sturnus; species Sturnus vulgaris. The sequence continues at coordinate 36,593,637 of NC_142250.1, forward strand.
GAGACCCAAATGTTCCTTGCAGAGCTCTGTATCCTTAAAATATTTCCCTGCTCTCCAGATACAGCTTCCTGTGCAGGCTGATTTTATTCCTTACAAGCACAGAATTCTGGAATGTTTTGGGTTGGAAGGGACCTTAAAGCTCATCCATTTCCAAACCCCTGTGCCAGGGACACCTCCCACTGTCCCAGGTGGTTCCAGCCTGGCCTTGGACACTTCCAGGGATCCAGGGGCAGCCAGAACAAATCTGGGAATTCCATCCTAGCCCCTCCCCATCCTCCCAATATCCCAATATCCCACCTGACCCTACATCCCCTTGCTTTAAAACCATTCTGCCTTGTCCTATCACCAAAACCAGGAATATCCACGTGCCAAACAGAGCAGGGCTGAAGGTGTTGAGTTAAGACACAGAGAGGCACAAACCCAGAACCTTCCCAGCTCAGGAAACCTCTCCTGCAGTTTTCCAGAATATTTTGTGGCCATGGGATGGTGCCTGTGCCCAGGAGGAGCCGTGGGGACACAGGGCACAGGTAATGTCCTGTCCCTGCTCCCAGGACACAGAGCAGCCCCTCAAACACTGCCTGGGAGAACTGAAACTCTTTTATGGCAGGAAGAATAAAGCAGGATTTCACAGTCACTTGTCTTCGCAGTAACCAGGTTCTCACTTCCCCCAGCACTCCCCAGGGGCCACGGCTACTTCAGGTGCACTCCTCTGTTTATGGCCCTGCAGCAGGATCAGTTTTCCCTAAATCCCCTCATTCTGGCTGCTGGGGTGGATTTGCCCAGCCAAGGGTGACTGAGGATGGCCTTGTGATTAGGCTAATTAGCTCATTTGTGTTTTTCGCCCCTCTCTGTGCCTCCCACTGAAGCCCCAGGGTCAGGTTGGGTGTGTGGGGCTGGTGTCCATCCCTGCTGAAAGGGATTTCTTCCCAATTCCCAAATAAGTGATGGCACAGGTGATACCTGCTGCCTTTCTGTGCTTTTGCTCCTAAAATTCTATTTGGAATCATGGACTAGAACACAAGTCTGATGGGGAGAGGCTGAGGGAGCTGGGAAGGGGCTGAGCCTGGAGAAAAGGAGGCTCAGGGGGGCCCTTGTGGCTCTGCACAACTCCCTGACAGGAGGGGACAGCCGGGGGGATTTGGGATCTGGGAACAGGGACAGGAGGAGAGGGAACAGCCCCAGGCTGAGCTCAGGGTGGATATTTGGGAATAATTTCCCCATGGAAAGGTTTGTCCAGCCCTGGCACAGCTGCCCAGGGCAGTGCTGGAGCCCCCATCTCTGGAATGATTTAAAATCCATGTGGATGTGTCCCTTGGGGACATGGGGCATCAGTGGTGTCAGTGCTGGAGACCAGCTGAACTTGATGATCTGAGGTCTTTTCCAGCCTAAACAATTCCTGGGATTCCATCCTGGTGTTTCTGGAGCAGAATTCAGGTTTCCTGCCAGCACTGAACCTGTGGGTCCTCAGTCCACCACACCTCTGCCATGAGGAATATTTATCTTTCCCATATCTGTGAATCACCTGAGGAGAAAAAAAAAATCCCAGAAACTGACTTCAAAACTCCTCAAACCATTTTAATATTGAAAACCAATCATGTAAATTTTGCTTTTCCTGCATGGCTCTGTTTATAACACCACAAGATGCTTTCTCTGTCTTCAATCCTCCAAATTCCAGCAAATAGCATGAAAAAGGGGGTGTGCACAAGGAGCACCCCTTAGCTGTTGGTTGTACAATGGAATGAGGCTGTGTTTTGTAAATGAGCATGCACGGCCCTTACGTGATTTACTTTATACCTACAGTAAATTTTCTTGCAGGAGATTTTATGGTGCCTGGTTGAATCGTGAATGTTCAGTCAAACCTTCCTCCAGCCGAGGCAAATAGAAGCCAGATCTGCAGAGAGAAAGTAACAAGGAGTTTTTGTTAATGTGTATTCCTGCCCCGAGTAAGAGAACAGTAATTCTAGCCTAATGAAAATTAAATTTACTACCTTTTGTTTGTAGTTGTATCTTAAAAAAAACCCAAACGTGCACACCCTTGTTAATCACCATGAACAGCTCTCTTCAACCAGCAGAATGACAAAAGAGCACTAAAATGCTCTGGCCACATTCCAGGTGGTTTTGTTTTTTTGGTATTTTTGGTTTTTCTTTTCTCCTGGACTTTCCAAAGAAAATTCACATAACATGCTTTTTTTCCCCATGTTTTTCCATGATTCATAAACCCTCTTTTATCCAGTCCATGAAAGGACCTCTCTCCATTATGTAGACCAGAGCTGACACATTTATGTGCAAAATTGCTGGAGCATTTACACCACTATTCATCAAGGCAGTGTCTGTGCTCCAGGAATATTCCAATCACCTGGCACAATCAGTTTCACACACATTCACAAATTCTTGGAAGACGGCGTTGTTGTAACACATAACAAAACATAACAACCACTGTGCTGCAGGGTCAGGCACCCTGAAAGCTGCTTTTCCTTTCTTGGTCGTGCACAGGAATTCAAATTAACCGGTGCCACGATATTATTGATGTAATATTGAATAATAAGGGATCTGTGGAAAACTGAGAGTATCAATTGGTTCAGGAAATTGCTAATAAATACAGTTTTTATTCCCAAAATGGCCAGCTGAAATCCAGCCTGTGCTGCTGGAAGTTGCACTTGCCTGCCTGGTTGTACGTGGCCTGTAAAAGAGGAATATTCGTTTTTCTCTCTTTGTTATAAAATATTTTATCACCATCCCCTATTAGAAGTTTCCCAGAGAAGTCTCCAAGGCCAGGGGGGACAGGGATTGGTACATCCTGGGATAGTGGAGCTGTCCCTGCCCATCACAGGGGGAGCAACTGGATGAGGTTTGAGGTCCCTTCCCACCCAAACCTCACCCTGGGATTCTGTGATTCCAGGGTAAGGAGCTGCACACCCAGCTCATCAGGTGATTGTAAAAATCCTGAATTATTCTGCAGCCTTGGGGTGGTCAGCACCTCCCTAACAGGTGATATTATACCCCATGGGGTGTATCTTGGCCATCCTCAGAAAGGACAGATTTGGATTTTCTAAATGTAGAGAAGGCAGATACTTAACTTTAAAAATCACCGTGGCTGTCAGGTGAGAAAAAACATTTATTTCCATGAGGATTTTCACTGACTGTACTTGCAAAGATTTTAAAAAATTGCCTAAATAAGTATTTACATGATACTGTAACCCAGAATGGTTTCAAAGGAGCCTTTATGATCTGTCAGGTCAATAATCTGCATTTTTAAAAGTCCCTGAATACATATTTGCATGATCTGTATTTCAAAAGCTCTAGTAAATATGTATTTGCACAATAGACCATAACAATCTCTTTTAAGCCATCGTGGTCTATATATAGTGTTAATCCTCATATATTCCAGAGGAGTTTTATTTTCCAAAATAGCTTTTATTAATAAGATGTTCAGATGCTGCCGTTCTGAGGGCGATAGAAGGATGTAATCAAAAGGGATGAGGGCGGCTTTTCATGCAATTAAAAACTGATTTAAAAGTTAGGCCAGCAGTGGAAGGGAGCACTGGGGTCTAGCCTCCCTTGCAGCCCACAGACTTCTCCTAGAAATCTCCTTTTTTTTGTGGAAAAGAGAAATAGGGCAGAAAGGTTTTTGAGTCTGGGGTTTGAGATGGGACATCAAAGCAACAAATTTATGAACCCAAATGTTTTCACACCAGGGTCTGCTTTGACAAATGTGCTGCTGTTTCCATGTTTCCCTGGAAAGAAAAGACTGGAAATATCCTTTTCCAGAGGCATGGCTGGGTGTGAGATGCTCATATCTGGTGATGTTATCTGGCTGGCAGTGCCCAAGGCCAGGTTGGACATTGGGCTTGGAGCACCTGGGACAGTGGGAGGTGTCCCTGCCATGGCAGGGGTGGCTCTGGGGGGGATTTGGGATCCCTTCCCACCCAACCACCCCGTGGCTCTGGGGTATGATCAGGTTCATGTCATGATCAGGTGCAGGTTTCTTCCATTTCTTCGGGGGTTTGGGCTGGAGGATCTCCAGAGGTTTCCTCCAACTTTAATTATTCCTGATTCTGGCCGGACAGAAATGACCAAATTCATCATTTTTAGTCACAGCTAAAAATGGACATCAAAGCTGAAAATGGGGGCTGAGTTTTTTCAGGAAAAACCCACATCTATTAAAATTAGGAATTCTTCCTTCCAGCCAGCTTTGCTTTTCATGCATATGACCCTCTTAAACACAAAGATTAGATTGGTTTTGTTTCTTTTTAAAAAACATTTGTGTGATTTTTGAAATTTTGGGTCTTGTCTTGGCTTCAAATCCTAAAAGACATTTTTCTGTCACTGTGACAAGATCCCAGTTTTCACTTTCAATGCATTGAATATGATAATTTATGTATAATTATGTTATCAGACACGGAGCAGAGGTGAATGTTGTTTTATCGCTGCTAAGAGTATTATTGTGGAATTATCAATATCCTGGTTGTAACAACACCTGTCTTTAAATATCCAATCCTGTACTCACTCTGCCTTCTGGTACAACCAAAAATTCTAGATATATAAAATTATGGGGGGGGGGGGGGGGTTTGATGACTTCAGTTGTCTTTGTTGTGAACAGATATTCCATTTTTACAGCTACTTGAATTATTTGTTGATCTTTCCATATTTCTGGAATTAACTTATCTTGGTGGCACAGCTTCAGTCTGAGTGCTTCACTCCCAGCAGTGTGCAGACCACAACTTTTGGTTGTGAGATGGCAAAACCTGAATAAATAAACCCAAATAAATACACTTAAATAAATAAACCCAAATAAATCCCCCCCATCCCCAGACTTTGGCCACTCTGCCTCCACCCCAGCTGAGGTTTTCCTGCTCCTCCTCCTCTCTTGGGCATCTGGTGCAGGTAAGGGAAGGAGCCTGCACATATTGTTTCTGTTTGCAAAGGAAATACACCCTGCACTTTCCCTGAACATAAATTCAGCCAGAGTGGTATGGCATTAATCAGGTGCACAATCTGGAAAAATCATACCGAGACTTTGTGTCTTATATTAAAAGCAGCAACTTAGGGCTGGTTAGTTTGTTTATTGAAAATGTTTTATTAACACTGTACCTTGCAGAAAGGGAAGAATAGGACAAAATGAGATTATTTCTCCATCCAACCCCCCGCTCAGATTTTCTGCATAAACAATTTGGAGCATGAACTGTAAAAATAAACAGGTTGGTGCTGGATCCTGCACGGAGTGTAAGTCCCCCAGATCCTGGGGAATGGCAAAACACTGCTGGGTATTTCCATGCTTAGAGGGGTTCTTGACATAAATCTGAGTCAGAGATTAAACTCAAGCTTCCTGAAGCTCACCTGGCTTTCTCTGCAGGGCTATGAAACAGCACCTTGGCCTCTCTGTGTTTGGGTTTGGATCACATGGAGTCACAGGAGAAAATCCCACCTGGTCCAGGATCATCCCAGCCCTGAGCAGATCAGAGCAGCAGCCCCCCACACACACACTCCTACAACATCCCTCATTTTCCCTGCACTGATAATTGCCCATTAACATAATGCAAACTGAAACCCCTTTCCTAATGCCACAGCCCTGGCACACAAAGCTTTCCTTGCTCCATTAAAAAGACAATTTTGCCCGTGCAGTAATGGAAAACGTCAGATTCAAAGAGGAAAGTGGGTGCCTCTAAGTATTTCATATTTTACAGGAATATGTTTTAAATGAAATACTGTCTGACAGATAAATTACTCTGGCTTTGCATACGGGCCTGGCTGATTTAGTGCTACCAGCAGTGCAGATGGTTGGCGACAACTTTGTAGGTGCTTAAACATCTTAGTACACGAGTGCAATTCTTGCACTAATGCAAACCACTTGTGGAATGACCCCTCCTATGTAATGTTTTCCACTGAGAGAACTGATTTGGACTTCCAGAGAGAAAAAAAAATATAATATACAAATTACTGCAGGTAACCCAGAGCCTTTAAAAAGAAAAGAAATGCAATTATATCTGCTCTCGGCAAGCACAGTTTAATGAAAACAGAAGTCTGAAATGGTCTTTCTAAGTTTCAGACTTACAGCAGGTCCCTACTTATTAGCAGAGTGGTTGTACCAGCAATTTGTTTTTGTAATTATGTTCTTTGTGGTCTACACAGTTTTCAAATAGTGATGCTAAAAGGACAGCTGGAAATACTGTGAGTTGCTTACCTAATCCCCAGTGAGAATAAAAATAGATAACAGTAAATGAGACTGTGTGGAGGGAGCTAAATTAACAGGCAAAGCTGAGGGGTTTTTTTAAAGACACAGTATACTTCAATGTATGCATTAGAAGATGGAGATGGAATGTATTAAATATCAGTAGGAATACTCGGCCCTTTGATGACTTGAACGAGGAGCAGAGCTCATTCCCTGGCTTAAAACACCCCGCTCTTGTACAAAGCAAATAATGAGCTTGACCACAAAACGCTGATATTTCCCATGGAAAAGGGAACACCGAGGCAAAATGGTTGGAAATGGAGCAACGCTGGTTCTCCTTCCTCAGCTCGTGTTTATTCTTCAAAGAAACTCCCAGATTCCTGTTTAAACGGGAATTTGACTGGGCTTCAAAGGTGGCCACTGCTCCAAGGAGCAGCAGTTTTCCCTGGCACCAGGGAGCTGTGCTCACATCCCGGCTGGAGATGGGGAGGCTGCGTCCCACGGGAGACCTGCAAATGCTCCTTTTTAAAGAAACTCAGCCAACTTCAGAAAACCTGCAAATGTAAAAGCTCCAGCTCGAGGCTTGCACTGCCACACAAGCAGGCATTGCTGGGCTATGCTTCCTTTGGTTTTCCCAGCACAACCTCCCTGGTTTCACTTTAATTTGTCAGGATTGCGGTGGCACTTGCCGTCAGGATTTAAATCTCTTCAAAGCTTCGCTGCTGAAGGACAGAGGCCACCTGTAGCTGCACACTGTGGATGCACCTTCCCTCCACGAACCAAGGGCCACCGAGGCTTTGAAATCTGCGATTAACAAGGATTTTTACCTGCATTTGCGTAGCTAACAAGCGAGCCAGGCTACTGGCGGGTATCAATCAGCATTTCATTATGCCATTTTGCATTAGCCGAGGATGTGACCTGCACTATTCCCTCCTGCAAAGCAACAGCTCGGAGCTGTCATTTCCTTGAAGCTGTAAAGGTAAAGGCCTGATGGAGCAGGGAGCTGACATTTGCTCGGGGAAGCTCGCAGGAGCAGCGGGCAGCTCCCAGCCCCGCGCCTGCCGTGGAAAGCCAACCCTCAGCACTCGAGAGTGTCTCTTCCTGACATCCCCTTTCTTCTTGCAGATTCCTCCCAGGTCTGGGAGGGAAGGGCTGGGCTGCACAAAATCCAAATGAGCAGAGCAGAGCCAAGAGGAAATTGGTGTGTCACCAAAACCAGGAGCCAAGCGAGCTCCCCACGCGCGCTCGGCCGCAGCCTGGGTGTGGTGGGATTGTGTGAGGAGCACCTGGGCTCACACAGATCCAAGGAGGTCCTGATCCAGAACAAACTGAAATCAAAGCAAAGGCTGACCTTGGTTTCAAGGAAGGCCCTGAAACTGTGCTGTTAAGTGAATTATTTTCTGAATGTGTTCGAATGATAAATGAGTGGTCGCCTTGGGAAATGATCCCTTGGAATTGCTCCGTGGCTTTCTGCAGTTCCAGGTATTTTAAGAAGAACCAACAGGACTTACCTGTGGTTTTAGACCCCCAGGTTCCTCTAACTGAACCATTCCCCCTGATCCTGACAGTTAATGAATTGTCTGCTACAATAAATAGAATCCCTCCACATCCCCAGAGATGGGGAGGGGAACATTGGCTTCTGGGCTGTAAAATTTGGCTGTGTGGCAAGGGGGCCTTCTGTGGGTTTTTTTTTTTTTTTTTTAGTATTGAGTGAGCCAATATAAAGTGTGGTGCATTTTCCTTAAGGACTTGGTCTCTGTATCCCAGGCCAGGTAAGAACAGAACAAGAGGGAAGTTGCTTGGTTTTGTGCCTGGAGTGAGGCTTAAGCTGTTCAAGGCCAGAATAAACATGAAACAAATGAAAAAAATACAAGAGGAGAGAGGTGCTGTGGTTTAGCAATGAGCAGGGCTTGGAAGAGGAGGCTCAGTTGCCTTCCCCTGGGAATGCCTGGGCTGCCATTCCTGTTGGCATTGCCCATCATCCCAGCTCCAGGCAGAGCTGGATCCTCAGCCAATTTTCTTGTATTCCAGGGATGCTCCATCACAGGTTCTTTCCAGCTCCATCCTGCTGCACTTTGCTGGAGTAGCTGAGTGTTTCTGATCACCTCCACAAACCTGGAGCTGTTCCACCTCCTGGTCTGGCTCCAGGTGGCAGGATGAGTTTTCATAGAATTACAGAATCACAGACTGGTTTGGGTAGGAAAGGATCTTTAAGGAAAGGATCTCATCTCATTCCAGCCCATGAGCAGGGACAACTTCCACTAGCCCAGGCTGCTCCAAGCCCCATCCAGCCTGGTCTTTAATGTTTCCAGGGATGGGACATCCACAGCTTCTCTGGGCAATGTGTTCCAAAACCTATTTCATGACTTCTCTGGGGGAACCTGATTGATCTATACTACAAATTACTTTTCAACTGTGTTTTGTTGTGACCATTTCCAGCCCTGAGCTTGTTTGCACTCTCCAAAAGATCCCAGACTAAACATAAATGCAAGTCTTAAAACTAGCAAAAAGACAAAAATTAGTAAAACCTAAAATTCCATTATTTATAGTGTTGAAAACTGATTTGTGAGATGAAATTTCAATCATACACCTTATACTAGCAGGTATATGCAAAACTAGATTATGCACAGTGATATAAAATCCCCCAAAGGCAGATTTATTCTGGATATTTAGTCCACTGAGCTGAACTATTAAGAGCAGTTTAGGGGGAAAAAAAAAAAAAAAGAAAGCCAAAACTCATCCTTTTCTTTCCTCTGAAGTGGCATTAGCAGAACAGCACAGTCGTGCTCAGAGAGGGTGGTAGCTCCAGAAGAGAGGGAGTCTGGATGTTCAAAGTGAAAAGGATTTTCAGGATTACAGACTGATTTCTCATTTCCTCCTCGTTTGCAGCTCCCTCACAAAAGGCAGATGGACAACAAAAGGGGCTTCTCCCTCCCTCTGGTTTAGAAACTGAAGTGCAACAACTGCTGAAGTTCCACCTACAAATCCAAATAACCTGCACTTGGACACATAATGTTCAGGAAGACCCTTTTACTGGCAGGGAATTTTAAATTTTAACCATATTTCTTATTTCTCTGCTGCAGCCTCCAGGCCATGGTGCTGTGAATTCACCAAACAAAATCTAAAATCACAGGCCAACAACAAACTGAAGAGATGGGGAGCTGTTAGCATGTTACTGTGACACAAAGCACATCCTCACAGCCACTGAAATCCTTCAGTGGCTCCAAATTTGGGGAAACACCTTCCCAGACTGCTCAGAGTACAGGCTGGAATTTGTAGGGAAATGCAGCTCAGGTGTGATCCCATCCACACAAGGTTATCACAGAACCACAGAATGTCCTGAGCTGGAAGGGATCCACAAGGATGACCCAGTGCAACTCCTGGCTCTGCACAGAACCACTCCAAAAATGCCACCATGTGCCTGAGAGCATTGTCCAAACATTCCTTCAACTGTGGCAGGCTTTATGTCCTGACCACTGCCCTGGGGAGACTGTTCAGTGCCCGACCCCCCTCTGTGGGAAGAGCCTTTTCCTAATCTTCGACCTAATATATAATATCTCTATAAAAATCCTTTAAAAAACATTGAGCAGGAGCAGTTTGCATGGCTGAGCTGTGGGATGAGCCAGCACCCTCCATCTCCTACCTGGGGCAGATCTTGTAGGGCTGGAGAGCCCTGTCCAGGCTGTGCTCAGCATCCCTCCCTACAAATCCCAGAGCCCTGTCCTGGGTGGGTTCAGCATCCCTCCCTACAAATCCCCTGGATGCTGGCAATCCCCGAGCCAGGACTACCACTCTGACCAAATTAAAGAGCTCAGATTTACAAGGAGGATAAACCCTCAGCATCCCCCGGGTATCCTCAGTGCCTGCTGCCACCTTGGGAAGAGTTTGGGGACAGGGAGCAGCTCTGCAGCTGGATGAGGGGAAAGGGCTGGTGCTGGTGGAGGGCTGGCTGCTTTTCCCAGCAGGAGGAATGTGCCATTCCCCCAAACACAGCCGGGCTGGCCAGCGTGGTGCTGCTGCCTGTGCCAGCTCCACAGGGCTGTGCCTGCTCCCCATCCATCTGCAGAGCCAGCCCGTGCCAGCAGCAGGGCAGGGTGGGCCATTAGAGGGAAAAGTCCACAGCATAATTAAAAAAAAAAAAAAAAAAAAAAAAAAAGCCAAAAATCATGTTTTTCCTTGTTACTCGCATTTTTTTCCCTTTTCTGTTTAAAATTCCCTGATGGATTTAATCAAACTCACAAGCTTGGTCTATTTAGGGAATTTTTTTGGGGGGGGGGGAAACACTCAATTTTCTTTTCTCTTTTTTTTTGTTTTTTGGCTTTTAAAACCAAAGGGAAATAATGGCAGCTTTGCCAAGCAGGTTTTCCCAAGTTCTCATAGCTCTACATTATGTGGCTCTGTGACTGGAGCAGGCTCCAAGCCTGACTTCCAAACGACCTGGAAATGGTCCTAAACCAATGTGGCTGCAGGCAAGTGCGAGCTCAGCTCAGTGGATGCTGCAGCGCTGGAGGAGACAGACAGGAATCCCAAATTGTGAAATCTGCCTCACCTCCAAAAGGCAGAAAAACTCACAGACTCCAGGCTTGTAGTTTTAAAGGTATTTAGTGACATTGTTTTCCTGGAGATGTCTGAGTAAGCTTAAAGCTCTTTCACCCCCCCCCCCCCCAAAAAAAAAAGAAATGAAAAAATAAAAAGTGGAGTTATTCTATCATCTTGTTATCTCTGTGGGGAAAAAAAAAGAAGTGGTAAATACACGACAACAATTGCTTTTTACCTTTCCATCACTCCAAATATTGAATCTTGCCCTGGCTGAGTCCCAGATGGTGAAGCATTTAACTTCATTTTCTAACCTCTTTTGGGGCTCCGTTTAATTTATTAAGAGGTTACTCTCAGGACAGATCAAGCGACACGTAAGTGTAAATTGAACCCGGTGTATCTGTGATTTACTAACTGGGTGACTTGAAAGCTCCAAGGTGGTGGTTCTGCAGCACAGGAGCTGTGAGTGTGTGCTGGAGGGCTGCAGAGAGGGCAGGGAGAGTCCCAGGGAGTCCCAAATATTCAGGATTTCCTTGCCCACGGTGTTGTCACATCTTAGGGTTTCTTGCTGCCTCTCCTCTGAGCTGTGCAAGCAGCGAGCTCAGATTTCAGCTCCTTCCACAGCTCAGCCCTGGCCTGGAAGGGAAGGTTTTGGTCCTCACTCTGATGAGCACCTTCTGCTCCTCCACATCCAGGTCAAGCTATATTCCCACTTTTCCTATTGCAGGAATTCACCATCTTTCCTGGCCCCACTGCTGCCTGTTGAGCTGAGTGTGTACCAGGGCTGGAAATCAGCATCAAATCCTTGTTTTCCAGGCTTTCCATGCTCCTGTAAGTATTGCTCCTTCCAGAGCACTGCACCATGCCCTGCTGCTGTCCCATCACAGGCTCCTCAGGGTCACCTGCTCCTCATGGCTGTGACACCACCTGCCACACTGTGGTCACCCTGCTAGTTCCAAAATCCAGGGATTACCACCTGGATAATGCACTCCATGGGAATAGAATCCCTTCAAGGAATGACCACCAACCCCAGCGTTGGTGCAAGAGCATCACCTCCCCTTCTGTGCCCTGCAGAGCTCTGGGACAAAGCCCTCCAAGAGGAGACTGGGAAGATCCAGCCCATTTTCCAGCTGAAGGAATAGTGACCAATGACCTCACTGCAAGTGAAAGCAATGGGATGTGTGCCAGGGAGAGCTGGTGGAGGCCATGGAGCTGTTTCTGCTCGGCCACTCTTTTACTGCAGCTTTTGGAACGCGCCAGGGCTGTGGTTATTAATTTATTATTATGTGAATTCCAGCTGTTGATCCCGTGTTTTACCCCTGATCAGGAGAAATAGCCACTCTCTGAGGCTGGGAGGCAGTGGATTCTGGAGCTGGGGATGCAGGAACATCCACCCAAGCTGGTGGCCTTGGCCAACAGGGACTCAGGACGAAGGCAGGAAGGCGATTTGGATTTTGGCAGAGCACGGGGCTGGGTCTCCACAGCTGGGGGGAGCTGAAGAGCTGCTGAAAAAAGGGCTTTGGATTGAACAAACCTCCTCTGAGGCAGGGCAGGGGCTGTGGTGGGGAAGGGGGAGTGCAGAGACCCGGCCATATGTTTGAGGCCAGTCATTATAAATTACCCCCAGCCCCGCCTCGCCGCCGTGTCCAAGACGAGGCGAGCGTGTTTTATTAGGAACAGAGAGAAACTCACGCTCTCCATGGCATGGGTTGGCTCATGAGGTCTTCCCAGCAGCTCCCACAGGTAAAGCCAATTCTCCCACCCTCGAGCAGCACCTTGATCTGGCATTTTGCAAGCCGGTTTTCCCTGTCCACTGCTGATGCTCGACTTTTAAACCAATTACACAGACATTTAAGTCTCTTTCACATGCCAGCACATGGCCCTTGTAAGCCTTCAGGGTTGGGGGCAAGCAGGGGGGTGTTGGCTTTTGCGAGCAGTGTGTACATTAATTCCAAGCTAAAGAGCTGCAGTAAATCACTTAATGCCTGAATCAAGTCAGTTGTTGTTGTTTTGGTGAATTGGGACCATATTGGGGGCTATAATAACCTAATAATGGACAGTGCAGGCATAGACCACACTGTAATGTATATTGTAGGGAATATGGTAATAGTCTGAAATGGCAATTCTCCTAAATAAATAGCACATCAACTTACTTAAACCTAATCATAAATGGGACAAATTGGACCCATGTGCAAACAGAAACCTGAGCAGAACGCAGGAGTTAAAGAAGCCATTGTTTCCCAGCCTGACCCTGGGCAGAGAAAGCCTGTGTCAGGTTACATCTGTTAAAATGATTCTAATGCCAGCCCAGTATTTTAATTATAAATATATAAAACATTTAATAAGAAGACATTCTGGGCTTTCTAAGCCTTTAAAAACTGGATGTGGGCGGAGTGGGTAGAATGGTATTCCATTTGCCCCAGACAGAGTGCCAGCGTATAATGATTGAATGTTTTCCTGTAATAAATTGAAAAAATCTGGTTTGTAAGAATGGATCCAAATCACTTGGCATTAGAAAGGTAATTTGTTACCTAGCTTCCTCTTGGAAACGGACTGCTTCCAAGTTTGCTGGAACTTAGTTTCTAGGGACTGTGATGTCCAAAAAGAGAAAGAAAGAGCAACCAGGATGCTCAGGGCTCTGATGTTAAAACACACACACGCTGGTTTTTTTCTACCTCTTTTTTTTTTTTCTTCAATTTTCCAGTCCTCCCTCTCATGGCTCCAAACACAAGATTCAGCAGCCAAAAAAAGAGGGGAAAAAAAAAAAAAAAAAAGAGGTTACTCAGGACAAAAGCCAGATCTATAGCCACCTTCTTTGTACCTTTCCAAATCTCAAGCCTGCTTAATTATGATTAATTGCCACATGGATAATCAGATACAGTTTCAAAAGGTTGGAGATGACAGTCCAAGGACACCAGGGAAGAAGGAAGGTTCGCCTTTGTTACAAGCAAAAAAGAAGAAGAAAAAAAAAAAATACCAGGTCCCTTCCTCAGCCCATAACCTTTTCTTATTTTAACAATTCCAAACGGAATTAATACCATCAGTATATTGTTCCTGCTCCTGGGAATTGAACTTCAACTGTACAATTTCTGCAGCTGTCAGTTTTTGCAGCCCTCCTGTCAATAACGCAATGTTGGGGTGCCCTTCTTCTTGAATGAAAGCAGTTTCAAGTTTCTGCTTTATGTCTGTGCTTTCTGGGTGGTGTGACATGATGAGAAAGTATAAAAAATAATAACAGCAGTTAAAAAGCTTCCACTCTTGACTTAACTGGATCAAATGTAATAGACTACAGCCTTTTCTCCTGATTTCCTTTGCTTGTTTTAGAAAACACTGTGAAAAGTGCAGGAGATTTTGTCTTGCCAGCTCTTTCCTCCATTTAAAATCCCTTTGGCTAAGTCAAGGATCACAGTATGTCATTTCCAGCCTAACAGAAGTGCTGGGCCTTGTTCAGCTCCTATTACTAGGAGGCAAATCCCTAGGTTGCAGGCGCCAGTGTTTCTGCGTTTGGCTCCATTCCCAGTATTGTTTCCTTCATTACATTCCAGAGTGCCTCTCAGCCAGTTAATGTTTGCACTGGGAGGTCCAAATATCCAGCAATCAGCACTGAACTTTTCTCTTTTTGTTGAGAATTGCAGGTTTCAAATGCAATCACTGGCTTTAAAGAAAAACTTACAGGTGAACACAACAGCACTAATTTCCATTTTATTCACTAACAGTTATATTTTCGGCAGTTTCTCCATATGCACTCGTAAAATGCCTTCAGAAGATGTCTGGCTTTTTCAGACCTTGTACAGGCTGGAGTTGTTTAGGAATTTTGGGGTAAGGGCTGCCCTCTGCACATCTCTCCCACCCCAAAACCCCCATCAGCACAACCCCCATGCTTGGGCATTAATGCTGGAAAGTCTTCCTAATAACAAAAATACAGTCTCATCTTTATTTCAAAATACAGAAATATATTCTAGTGGCTGAAGAAAGTGGATGCAATAATTTAGGTGGTGTGAAGAGTCAATGTCAGGCTCGGCCCTGTGAGGTTTGGTTTCTAAATTACTTTTTGGTATCATTTTATTTTCTCTTGGTGTCATTTAATTGATAGAGCAAGGACAGCTTGCAGCTTTTTGTGCTGTTTTAAGCATTGGGAGGCACGGAAAGAATTCATAGTTGTTTTTTTCCATGAATATTGAATATTTTCCCATGTGTCTGATCATGGTTGGCTCCATGAGCTGCTCCCAGGATGAATGGACACCCCTGAGAGCAGCACCCTGGATTCTCCTGCCTCCTGAAACTCCTGTAAACAGCAAGAAAACTTCCTGTAAATGACAGGGGAAAATATCTTTATTTTCAGAAGCTGTGCCAGGCTGCACCTCAGGCAATTTGAATTGTACTATAGGAACACTGTCAATAAGACAGCCCTGTGTAGTTTCCTTTCTACAGGTTTACTATTAAGTTACAAGAATCAACCACAGGTCGTAAGCTCGATTACACAATTAAACAAGTCCACGATATTTCCTCCTGGGGGGGGGGGGGGGGGAAAAATAAATTAGAAAAGAAGTCCAGGTTGGGAAATCCTCAGTGTTTTCCATAAAGCCTCCAGCTATGCTTCCACCCATGATCATATGTCATATGGATGGTGTCACCGTGTCCTAAGGGTGCTCGCTCGCAGCGATGAGATCGGATTCATGGAAGTGGATATGCTCAGGGAGAATACTAATGCTAACTCAGCCTAAATAACAACACTGCCAAAGGAGGCAAGCAAGAGATGAAATACAGCGGATTTCAGGAGGCAACAAGCTCTCATTTATTAAGATCACAGGCATTTTACAGGTTACAAATCATAAAGCAGAAATAACTTCATAATATACAGGTCAGGAATGTGCCTGGGATATTGAGGAACTATTTCCTTGGCAATAATCTGCCAGAGATAGTCGGGAGCGTGCGTTTTCTGGCACAACAAATCACTGCTGATTAATTTTGTCTGCCTTTGTCTCGGAGAAGCGACGAGACACTTCAGTGTGTGTTTTGTACTTACTCCACTTCCGCGCTATTCTTCCTCGGCGCATAATTTTTTTGCAAGACAGGCCAAACACAATACTCTTTGTTTTACCCCTTTGACATCATTTTTGCCTGTGCACAGCCTGCCTGACTCAGTTAAGTCAGCAGAACCGAGGCACAGGCTCCTGTGGCAGCCCAGCCTGAAGGATGATGCTGCTCTGAGCCCAGAGAAGGATTTTTGGGAGAGGAGCAGCCCCTCTGCCACCACTGGAAAAGTGCACCCAGCCAGGAGGTGTAGAAGGTTCCTTCACAATGGACCTGTAGCAGCAACAGCAAACTGGAAACTTTTTCCTCTCTGCTGGCACTCAGGGATAAATCCCTGCTCCGGTCACAGGAATTACAGCAAGGAAAAAACTGGAGTTTCTTGCTTGAGGAGCAGCAGAAGCAGGGCTGGATGCAGCTGGGAAGATGTGGGAAGGGCTGGACAGCACTGTGGCATCTTCCCCCAGGCTTTATTTATTGGATCCTGGAGCCAGCTGGGCTGGGTGGTGATCAGCATCACACAGGAACTTCACAGCACCCTTGGAAGGAAAGTACATAAGATAAACATCAAAGGCAACATCAAACCCCGCAGCTTTCCTAACATTAACTTAATATTCACCGCTATTAAACATCGACAGATCAGCAAGGGAGTGTCTCCAAGGCAGGTGGAAACTTCTGCAGGCAGCCTGTGCTGGTGGTGTGACAGCCACCAGTTGTTATTGGAGTGTTCTCTCGTCTTTCCCAAAATTTCAGTGCTTTGGTAAAGATTCCCTGTTCCAGACTGGTTATAATGGAAGAGAGAATGTTCAGGAAGTGAGAGAGGTGTGTGATAAATCAGGGCTCAGGAGGACCTGGGCAGGCACAATTCTCTGCTGTGACAGACAAACAGCAAGCAGGAATATCCAGAGGAAGGAGATTTTGAAGTGAGTTCATCAGAGAGGGGCATTCCCAGCCCAGCCTTGGGCACTGCCAGGGATCCAGGGACAGCCACAGCTTCTCTGGGCTCCCTGTGCCAGCCCTGCCCACCCTCACAGGGAAAGATTTCTTCCCAATATCCCATCGAACCCTGCCCTCTGGAAGTCAAACCTGCCATCTTTCAGTTTAGGTTGTTTCAAGTAGAGCAACATCTCCCAAAGTCACCTCCCACCTCCACATCTCCCAAATGAGAGAAAAATAATGAATCCCAACCCTGTGTGATGCTGCCCCAAAAACTGCAAATGGGAGAAACCTCTTCTGCCACCATGGGAGGCTGCAGTGATTCCTGGCTCTCCTTCTTGCACTGGGAGAGTGGAGAAAATGTTTGTGGAAGACTCTTCTGAGTAGGGCTGATGGAAACCTGGAGAGGTGGCTTGTTTCTCTCTTTACCTGATTTATCTCCCCCAGGGTTGAAGGCATCACAGGAAATGGTGTTGCTGTTACTGCTTCTGTTGTCAATGTTCACGTTCCCAAAGCTCCCACCTTCATCCTCATCCCTTTTCCCCTCCAGAATTACAACCAAACCAAACCCATGTTTGTAACATTTCTTACAATTCCAAAAAAAAAACCCTGAAAGGAAACAAACAGCCAGCAGATGCTGATTTTCTCACTTAACTGCACATATTTTATAGTAATTCTCTCTGATTTTCTCCCAAGACACCCACCCGACCTTCCTTTCTCTCCAGCCTTTCCCAGAAGTGGCCAAAAGCTTCTAATCATGTAAGATTCAGCCCATGGAAATAAGCTGCAACTAAGACAAATTTACCCTCTGACCTCAAGGCCTCTAAGTGCACAACAGAGCCCAAGAAATGTCTTTGCTAAAGGAATGCATTTTCCTTGGAATTTTAGACCAAACCGAATAAATGCTACAAAGAGAAATTTGTATTTTTTTTTCCTCTTTCACAAAACCACAAATGAAACAAAAACAATTTGGTGCTTCTGAAAGGAAGAATGACAAAGTGCATTTTCCAAGAATTTCCATGCAGCTAAAAATGGAACATTGTAAATATTCTTGCTTCTCTCTACGTAACTGCAAGTGATTCACAAGCATGAATTAATTTTTAATTGATGCATTATGACAAAGCAGGGATTAGTTAGCCCAGAATTTTTCAAAATTGTCCATAGACAATTTGGTTGGGACAGCACCTCCAGAGTGAATCCTTCTCCAGTTATGGTGGGAGCCCAAAATCTCTCTGGTAACTGAAACAATCACCTATGGGGAAAAGAGAAAGTTTGGGAAACCGCTGGAATAAATTTTAGCTGCTTTTGTTATCTGAAAATAAAGAGGAGTCTCCACATCATCCAAGCAGATTTCCCTGCACCACTGGGAGCTTTGAGGGTCTCCTGTGCAGTCAGGACCAGTTTAGGCCCAGTTTAGGGTGGGCTGAGATGCAGAGGCTGAGCTGAGGTTTCCTGCTCACAGCCCAACTCCTTTGCAAGACCTGGGAACAGAACTTCCCAGCCTTTCCCATCCACCAGGAGCAAAGCTTATGTTTCTCGGTCTGATTTATTATTTTCTTTTTCAGATTAAGGAAAACAGAAATGAGAAAGGAAGAAAGAAAGAAAATGGGTGACTCATGGCAGTCCCTTTGCTGAAACACAGCTGCCCTTGTCCTAGGAACAGGATTCTTAGAGCCTGCATCCAAAATTTATTGCAAAATAAAACTGGAACTTTTAAAAACAACCATGCTAAATGATGTTTCTCTTTCTTTTTTAGTATGTATTTGTGAGGCTATAGCCAGGATCAAGGGGAGGACTGGAAACTCGAGAGAAATGGAATTCTTGTGAAATTTTCAGTCAAATTTTGCAAACCCACACAGGCTCTATTGGCTGGAAAAACTTCAAAATAATTTTGTGGTTTTCAAAGCTTTGATGCTTCTGGACTTTCTGGGATTGCTTTGGTGTCAGGTGAATATAACAGCACCCACACCACAACCCTCAGGCAAGGTTGATTTTTCCTCTGGTACTGCTGTTGGAAAAGTGCAGGAAATCCTGTGTCCAATGATCCCAAATCAGGAAGCAAAAATACTCTGGACATGTGTGTAGCCACTCCTGAATTTAATGGTGCAAGTTTTCCATTTTAGGGAAAACATTCCTAAATTTGCTACAATATTTCTGCTTTCAAAACACAGATCTTAGGTCTGACTCACAGAATTTTGTGTAACCACTGCTCTGAGATTAATAATTGATTTGTGGCTCGAATTCATGCCTTGGGAATCATCAATGGTGTGGGTTGGAAGGTGCCCTGAGGACCATCTAGTTCCAACCCCCTGCCACAGACAGGGACACTTTCCACAGGAAAACCTTCCTGATTCAGGAGCCTTGCTCAGAACTGACTTAACCCTAAAGCTGGAGCTGCTCCTTAAATCAGGATAACGCTCTGGCACTGCATGGAGCCTCAGAGAGAAGGGGAAAAAGGATTTTATGGAATCAGGGAGTGCTTCTGAGGCAGCTTCTACTCACCCTGAGTAAAAGAGAAGAGATTTGGCTGTGACTGATTGATGTTTGCAACCTCCCCTTCCATAGCCAACCAGAAGGTGCACAGGGAGACAGCACCGAGGAAAATGGGAGATGGGAGGGAGAGAAGGATGACCTGGTTTTGCTTCCAAGCTAATTTTGCATCACTTTAACTATATTTAGTTACATTTCTATTTAATAGGGCTGCAGCAGTTGGACTGAGATTTTTATTGTTGTTCTCTGAGTAATTTAAATTTCTAAGAGTTCGTGGTGGTTGTTGTTGTTTTTTTTTCCAAAGGCTTCATGACCTTCTTCCATGAGTTTATTTTAGATATAGTGGAATGTCCCAGAGAAAATTCCAAATGGTCCTTAATAGATGAAATGTTTCCAGAAAGGAGAAATTCTCAGTGGGCTATGAAACTATTTTTCAATCATGGTGTATGGCACACAAACCACAGCTGAGGGTTTTTTTTCAGTAGGAAACTATTGCCCAGTGGGTTAAAAGAAAATAAAGGATAATGGGATTTTTCTGTAAGGCTGGAGCCGTTCACAGGGGTTTGCTCCCCACTAGATGTCACTGGAACTGTTTGAAATGTTTGGAACAAACAACCCCAAATTCCCCAGGTTTTGGGCTTCTTTACAAACATCAGACTTGGAGCAGGTTCTGTCCAAGCTCTGCTCTGGCACGGGAGCCTTGCAAGGGAATCCAGACTGGGGGATGTTAATTGTGCCAAGTTCATAGTTTGACATGGATTAGGGGAGAAGGAAGGTAAAATCCATGAAGTTTGGCAATGTCCTTGGGGGTTTTGTCCTTGAGGAAATCCATCTGGAGACAAAGAGAATGCCTGGACTCAGTCACCGTTTGGCTGAGGGGTCTTCAAAGACAGAGCAGGGTCCTGCAAAATCCTGTGTGGCACCTCTTGCTGAGTCAGCAGCGCCCAGTGCTGGGACAGCCACACCACGGAGTGCAGGTGACATTTGGGTGTCACCTGATCCACCATTACAAACAAAAAAAAACCCAGAAATTTTGAGAAGCTGTGTCCTGAAATTTTCCATGGCTGTTCTCAGCTCTTCTGATGTTCACCCCACACCATAAAGGAAAACTCCTCAGATTATCAGGTCCACTGTTTAAATTCTCCCTGTAGTTCCAATTGACTACAGGAATCTTCTTCCATTCTTATTCAAAATTCAGTTTAGTGTGATTATGTGGCCATGCATCAAATATGGCAGTATAATATGTCCTTTCATCTACTTGCCATAATACATCCCTTTTAGTGCCACATAAATCCCTGGAAATATCGCTGTCTTCTGCTCTTGAGATCCTTCATGTGCCTCTTTGCCTTACTGCCTTGCTCTCCTATTGTTTCTCCAAACTGAATTAATTCCCTTTTCCCCCCCCAGTGTCGCTGCTCTGCTCTTGCTGCTGCTTCTGGGCAGGCACCAGTGAAAGCACAGCTCTCCTCTCCCAGTGCCACCAGAGCCCTCCCAGTGCCACCACAGTCCTGCCAGTGCCACCACAGCCCTGCCAGTGCCACCACAGCCCTTCCAGTGCCACCACACCCCTTCAGTGCCACCACAGCCATTCCAATGCAGACTCCAAATGCCATGAAGCTCTTCCCATCCTCAAGAGTGTAATCCTGGCACCAACACTGGCACCTGCTTCTCCAGAGTCTCCTAAAGGTTTTGTTGGAAAGGACCTTAAATCCCACCCAGTGCCACCCCTGCCATGGCAGGGACACCTCCCACTGTCCCAGGTGCTCCAACCCCAATGTCCAACCTGGCCTTGGGCACTGCCAGGGATCCAGGGGCAGCCACAGCAAATCTGGGAATTCCATCCCAGCTCCTCCCCACCCTGCCAGGGAACAATTCCTTCCCAATATCCAACCTAAACCTCCCCAGTTTCACTTTGAAGCTCTTTTCCCTTGTCCTGTCACCCCATCCCTTGTCAATTGTCTCTCTCCATCTTTCCTCTTTCCTCCTTCAGGCACTGGGGGGCCACAATGGGGTCACCCCAAACCTTTCCCTTCTCCAGGTGAACAATCCCAGCTCTCCCAGCCTTCCCTCCATCCTCTGATCCCCCTGGTGCTGCTCTGGACTCTCCACCAGCTCCACATCCTCCCTGGAGTGAAGGCAGGCTCCTCTCTGTGCAACTTCTTCCTGATTTCTCCCTAATTCCCCCCTTTAGTGAAACTTCTCTCTGTAATTCTTTCTCCAGGATTGATCCCCTTGCCATCCAAGCTCCTTGCCTTGCCCCACACAGGCACTGGGGCCACCAGCCTGGCTGTGCCCCACGGCAGTGACACAGCCCCACAGCCCTGCCCAGCCACCTTCCTGAGTGCCACAGGGCACATGCTGACTGTCATTTGTTTAATTAATTAATTAATTAACCTAATTGTACCGCCTCAGCACAACCCCTCAGCAGGCATGGTTGAGTTATTTGGGAGAAACACAACAAAAAAGTGTCTATTCCCTTATAAAATATCTGTATTAAGTTGTTATGATATCAAGCCAGCAAACTTTCAACCTATTCAATATTCAGTAAATTTAAGAAAATGAATTGAAGCTCCTTGCCTATTTTAATATGTGCTCCTGAAGACATTTTCCCATTTTTTTATGGTTTAATTAAAGCCTCATGGCAATGGTAGACTTCTTCCTACCTACTATGCCAGTGGTTAAAAATTACGGGGTTTCAAGTACCCTGCATGGCTTTAATTGCTCTGCTGAAGATAAAAGAGCAGCAGTATTTTTATCACAGCAGCAAAATTAAAAATGAGCCCCCACCTTGCCCCTGCCCCACACACACACTGATGTCCAGACCTTGACTCATGAGATATTTTGGGAATATTTCTTCCTGCCTCATGTACTGGAGAGCAGAGGAACTTCCCTGCCCCACTTCTTAATATTAAAAAAAAAAAAAATAATAAAGTGTAGAAATCTCTAAATAAAGAAAGTCCTGGAAGAGAACATTGAAAGCAGGACAATGCAGAGGAAGGTTACAAGTATATTAGGATAAGGGCACCACAATTATATGAAGAAAGTCTGGAGAGAAAAGATTACATTGTTCTGACAACAACATTTTTCAAACATTTAGACCTTTAATATCATTAATTTAAAGTACAAGATTAAATATTTTATGCAAATATTAGACAACAGCAAAGAGCTCTGCATATTAGGATTTAAAACAAATTGAAAGCATGCAAGACATATTCATTTCTTAAGCAGTTTAGTTAAAAAATCGGTATTGTCTCTATTAGGATTAACTGACAGTAACTCTTTGTGTTCAAATGGATTTAACTTCACTGGGGTTTGTTTTCCCGATATCATTGTCCTCCAATAATCGTGGATAAAGGGAAATGTAAAAGGACAGATCAAGTCAAAATATATCTTCACATCATAAACACAGAATTATGTTTAAATTTCATTACTAAATGGGATTTCAGCTTCATATACCATGCCTAATCCTGCACTATAAAAGATGTATAAAACCTCCTGACAAATTCTAACAGACTTTGTGGAAGTTGCATATATTGATTAAAACATCAAGCAGCTACATACAAACCAATAATGAATTACTTCTTGTTGGAAGATAAAACTTTGTGATATTTAAAATTACAGACTTGAAAGTAAGGAAAATTACCCCTAATTATGCAGAAGGGAGCAACACCTTAGCAGTAAACAAGATAAGCACCTCAAACAGCACTAATAATTTTAATTAACATTTTCTAGTCTCCTTTCACCTCCTTTCAAGGTCATCTGCTACCTTTCCCTGGTACAACATTACAGCACAGTGTTAAAAACTTACATTCCATTACTAATTGCTTTGATAAGCCAAAAAAATATTTTTTGTTATTTTGTTTTTTTTTTTTCTAAACCACTGAATTGCCTGCAAAAGCAAATTTTGCGTTGTGTAAAACTGTCAGGAAAGGTTTTGCAGTGAACTGCTCTCAAAAGTCAGATTCCAGCAGCTGGGATTCCTTTGGTCATTTGGGGCCTGATTCTGAGCACCAGAGGCAAAATTCTTCCAGGAATTTTTTAGAAACCCATTGATATTTCAGGTGTAAGTATAAATATTTGGATTGGACCCAAAGCGTTGAATATTCAGATTGTAATCAAAGTTCAAAAGACTCCTGAGGTGTGGACACTCAAAATGGAAATTTGGAAAACGTGATAATCTGCACAGTATTTGTGTTAATTTTTTCCTGAGCAGCGATGAATAAATGCATGTTCCAGACTCATGACCTTACCAAACTCTTTCTTTTCTTTTCTAAAAAGTCCAAAAGTTGGTCAGGAAAGGGCTTTGTCATATCAGTGGGTTTGTTCCATGCCACAAATTTCATGTACGAGGTCACTTGGAATATAATGTGTAGTGAAAGAATCTCATTAGGCTAAAATGAATGTAAAATGTGTCAATTTGATCCAAATGAGAACTGTAGTAAAACCATGTTTGATGTTCATGTGCAATAAATCTTTAACATTTGTCTGTAAAGTATTAGAGAACCCAGAGGGAAATCTCTATTTGTGATAGCTGCACATTTCCAATGATTTTTCCTATAATCCTTTGTTGACATTTAGCATATGGCAACAGAAAAGAAGATCCTAAAACGAGAATTATTACTTATTATTCAAAGGTAAACAAGATGGGCACCTTGAATATAAGGTTTTTTTAGCCTGAAATGATGAGAACATCCCTCTATCAGGAGGAATTGCTCATCTTTCAGTCACTCCTTGGTTGAAAAGTGACATCAAAGGTGCCCTACCTGCCCGTCACTCAAATGTTAAAATGTCTGATGGCCCCATCCTGCCCGTTGGGTTGGATTTTGATATATTCATATTGTTAATTACTGTTGTATTTCAATTTTCTCTCTAGTATTTTTGTTCATTCATAATAGCTTTATGCTTCAGCGGACCGAAAGGACTAAAATGAAAGATTTCCAAGATTTCTTCTGGGAGTAATTTACAGAAGACCACAATTTTTTAATTGCTCCTGATGTTTAGTTCTGGATATCTGGAAGAGGAGGAATCAGCCCAACTCTTTTAGTTGCCACACCAACTGTAGCAAATTCTGAATTTTTTGCTCCCTCTCGCTCCTTGCACACCCCACCGTCCCTGTTTTGAGGGCTGTGCTGTAGCAGTGTCGTGGTGTTTACATTTCTGCAGCTCACACTTGCCTTCACAGGAGAATTATGAGTTATTTACATCCTTTGAGGAGGCTCAGGGAATAATGGGTGAAATGTCAGAAATAATTAAGAGAAATGGAGGCATTTCATTTGAGCAGTAGAAGAAATACATAGTTTCTGCTGAATGACTAAAGTTGAAGTGCCACAAGATTGCTGCACGATGAGATCTGGCTCACGATTATCACAGCGTTTTATAAAAACCAAAACAACCTTACAACACTTGCATGCCAAAGGTTGCAACACAGGCTTTGGCAGGAAACACGAAAATGCTCCAGCATGGGAAAAGTCTCTGAGCAAACTTGCATCTGTGCTGATTTAGGATTTTACACCGAAGCACCAGCAGCTTTCTGAAGCCAAGTTTGATTTTCTGGCCACAGTCGTGGCTGGGAAGCTGCTCAGCATCAGCCCCTTCCCCATCTCCCCCCAGCCCCTGTTTTTTACAGCGTTTGTCCATCTCGTTATTGCTGTGCAGGCTCTTTATCAATAACTGTGGTGTTCTCAGCAGAGTTTTCTTTGGCTTGCTGTCTGCTGTACAAAACCGCTGCATACTTGACAGTTTGCCCCAGTTCAAAATTCTTTGGTCAGAGAAAGCCCGGAGAATGAAACAGTATCTGGTGTTGTAAAATCTTGACCAGATTCTGAAATATTGCCTAAGCCCCTGTCAGCTGGAAGGTGATTTCTCCAGGTCATGGTTTAGAGGGAATTGATGGGACAGTCTGGCACTGCTCAGGCTGCACTATATCTTTTTCAGGAGTGCACGCAGTCACCTTTAGCACTCACTGCTCTCCAATCCTCTCTGCCCCCGACAGCACATTTACCTCCATACACAGCTTACAAGCCAAACATGGGGAAACCAATCCAGAAAAAAAAATCCAGCCCCTCTGCCCACTGCTGGTTCATTGCTCTATCAGAGGGATTATCAATTTCCAAATTACCCTGGGGGAAAATCCACCTGAGGACGCAGCAGAGAGAGAACAATACCAGTGCTACACCAGACAGTTCATCCCAGTGCTCCCAGCACTTTCCCAGTGCTGTCAGTCCATCATCCAGCTGCAGAAACTGAGGCACAGGGATCTGAAAGGTCTGTCAATCCAAAGGGAAATTTGATATAAAATTCAAATCTCAGTGTCGTGCCCTTCCTATCCAAAAACCCAAAGAAATACCAAACTCATGGCACATCCAAAAACTCTAAAATATATATATTAAAAAATCATTCAAGCTAAATATTATTTTAAAATCTGATTATATAAATATATAAATTTATTTATTTATTTATCTATACATATACTCAGCTATAATTTCAAACTGAATTTGCCCATTAAAAACCTCTGGGTAAGCATAAACATTTTTGAATATTTTCATTATAAGACTGAAGTAATTTAAAAACTTCCATCAACAAGTGCTTGATACAATTCTAAGTTCTGCTTAAAATCCCACTGAAACAAAACACAGCCTTTGGTATTCTGCCAAATAAGGGGAAGATCTGAAGAGGAGTCAGAATAGATGGTCCAGCTGACTATTATAAATTATAAATTATAAATCATTACATTAAGTTCCATATATTTATGACACAAGCTCTGACTATTGCACTTTTGCAGGGAATTTTCCTGAAGGCAAATCACAGCAGACCTGCTCATTCCTTTGGAGAAACTGTGCTGGCCCCGATAAGGCCAATAACCCTTCCAGTCTGGTGGCAACTCCTACAGACTTAATTAGAAAGAAAAAGACCTAATTCTGCATTTTCCTTATCAACCCCAGGCTTTTTTTGTACTGCATCACTACTTTTCTTCAATTCTCAGAGTTTCACCCAGCTCTGGGCAAGCCTGGAGTGCCTGAAGGGTCGATTGTGCAGATCTGGGGAGTGAAAATTTGCTACAGCACTGATGTTCCTGTGCTGCCTTTCCAGTGCTTTGGTTGGGTTGATTTGGTAGATTGGATTAAGATACTCCTGGTGCTTGAAATCCTGGATTGGTGCTAAAGGGATTTTTATCCTCTTTTCTGGGGGGCGACTGAGCAAAGCCACTGCAATGGGGTGGCCATAGGAGCCCACAGATCCCTCCTTACACCCTCTCCTGGAGGAAATTCCCAGAGGGGGTGTGATGCTGCTGTCAGGACAAGAAATTCCTTAGGATGTGCCTCGTTTGGCTTTCCAGGCATTGACACCAGTGGATCAGGCACGTTGCTTTTAATATTCCTAATAGTTCTTTTTCCTTGGCCTCACTTTATTCCCCTCATTTTGAAACTCTTGACAGCCTTTCATCAAAAGTTTCTGACAAACTCAAAGAATATCTAAAATGGGCACTAATAATTTAGTACTGTGATTTTATGGGTATTTTAAAGTTCTTGGGTATTACTATTATTTTATGGAATAATTTTTCCTCCTTTTCCTCGCTCTTTCTTCCTATGTTCTTATGGAATTAAAGGTGAAATGTATTTCTTGGCTGCTGTTTCATCTTTTGTTCATACAGCTAAATATTGCCCTGCTTCAAGATTGTATGAGGCCCCCACATTAAAATTTTATTGTATTTTTGTATTTATTTTTGGCCCGGATCTGGGGGCCTCTTAGGTCCAGGTCTTGTGTAATTTTATTGGGTTGTGGGTGGAGGAAAGAACAAAAATGAGGTTTGTGGCCAGAATGTTATCTTTGGCCATAGGCAGCTATTTGAGGGCCTGATTCTGCTCTGATTCATAAGCAAGTAAATCTCAAGCAGCTCCAGTGAAAATGAAAAAGCTCCAGTGATGTAAACCCGATGTAAATTAGAGGAGAATTACCTCCATGGTGGATGCTATGTAAGCGTTTTGCTATTTATGATTTAGCTGGGAGCTGTTGACTGGCCTCTCTAAAGATAAGAGCCACCTATAACTCAGTTGTGAGCATCTTTTCCCCTTTTTGACTAATGTCTGCTTGCTAAAAAAGATTAAAACTGCCTTTTTTTTTTTTTTCTATGAGCTCTGAGTAACAGAGCTGAGACTACAAAGCTCATCAAGCTGAGAACTGCAGCTGAATTTTGGCGACTTCTCCCTTGAGTGAGAAGCACCTTATTCTACCCTACACCCATGCTTTAAAACCTGTTGAATTCAAGTAGTAAAATCCATGGATTTCAGGCTTAATCTCTTTGTTTTATGAAATACTTTTCACATGGCCACCACCGAGTGAGTGGTTGCCCATCCCAGTGTGAGTCATGGCCATGCATCCTTTGCTCCTTCCTGCCTGGTTTGTATCCATCACCACAGCCCCTTTCCCCCCCCCACAACCTGTGTCCCCCTCTCCTCTTTGCACGTTTATTCCTGTCAGGAGTTTGGCTTGGGAATGACTTCTCCTGCGAGCCAAACCTTCTTATTCTGCACTTTAAAATCCTTATGAAATTTGGCTCGCCTTCCAAAGCTAAGCCTCAGCTCCCTTGTTACTCCTCTAAATATAAAACATTTTTATTGCATTAAGCCATGTTGAAAAGAAAAAGGGAAAACAGGGAAAGGGAAGAAAGCAAATCCCTGCACCCAGTGTGAAGGCTGGAATTGCACAGGAGTGGATCAGGTCTTTGTTTTGTCGTGGTATTATCCCCCTTGCACTTTCCTCTCACTTTCCGAATTCCTCCTTGAGTATCTCCCACTCTGAAAAATTCAGTTTAACTCATCACTGAAGGAGCTGTTTCCAGGCTGATCCAGAGAGTTTGGGAAATGGGAAAAGCCATCCCACCATTGATCCTGCTGTATCACTTCCTAAAGAGAAAGCTGTTTTCCAGGGAGCTCACTTAACACCTTCCACTTACATCAAACTTAATTTTCCTGTATAGCTTACTCAACTTTGAAATGAGTTACTTATAATTTTCAGTCATTATTTCAAGTGTCATTTTAATAATTTCAACAAAGAAGTTTCTTAATATTCACAATAATGGCTCTTGTCACTTTAAATATTAAAATTCACATTAGGAATTCCCTTGGCTACATCTGCATTATTTGCATTATAGATTGTGTGCATATCTCAGTCTATATATATGTATGTATATATATAAAAATTTATATGCAGATATGAATTTATGAGTTTTTAGGAAAATTGAGGCAGTTTTAAATGATCCCATCTGCTTTGAAAGCACGATGACAAATGCCAAAGTGATTAGTGATAAATAAGTTCCTAACACTCCAAAATTAAATGTGCCTAATTTTCAACTTTAAATAAATCCTTATTGTATAGCAGAAATAATTCCTCACAAAGTGTTTCCAACATTCAGAGAAGGCTTTTAGGACATCCAGCATTAACATAATTTTTTCGACTGCGGTTCTCACAGGACATCTGATGAAGTCTCTACCCTTAATTTTAATTGCGTAGGCTGCATTCTTAATTAAAAACTGTACAAATGGATTTTATGCCATGCCAAAAGAAATCTGAGTTCATTAGTTATAAAACCCTTTAAAAATTGATGTAAATATGTGAATTCTCTAAAAGTTTGAACTCAGCGTCCTCATTTATGTTGAGTAGCCTTTTATCTAGAGAATAATGAAGTCAATACAAATTAAGATAGTCTGAGTTTTACTTTTCCCTTTTCCTTCTTTTTTCCCCCCCTCTCTTTTTTTGGTGAATGAGGGTGATGGGAGTCAAAGAGTGTGGGGGTTATGTCTTTATGTCATGATGTTTTTCCTTGAAGAATCAAATTCATTTAAATCTAAACTGTGAAGAAAATTAGAGTGGGAAACGCACTGACCCTTTTGTACTGGGTTATATAAATATAAGTTCATATATCTTTTATTAATTCTTCATATTAAAACACAATCACATCATCTCGAGCCAATAAACCTAATGGAAATCTGTCAAACTGCAACTTTGGAGGAGAACTCTGGACATCGCTTAAAGAAATATGTGCGCCTTATTGATTTTTAGTTTAAAATTGGAGAGTTGTTAATTAAAATGCTTTTCCATAACTTGTCAAGCCTTCAAATAACAAATGGGAAACTCTGAGAGGTTTGTTTAACCTGACAAATTGCTGACCTTTCATTCTGCTGGCTGCTCATCTGGCTTTCCCTTCCCTCTCTGGCAGCTGGGAGGTATCGTGGTGCCTTTTCCAGTGGGTGCCACCAACCTGACCCTGCCTGTGGTTCCCCAAAAATCCAAAATCATGGTGATGGGAATGAAAGGCTGGGGCAGAGCTCAGATTTTCCTGTGCTGGGAATTTATCTGTAGGATCTCACTCAATTTTCCAGCCTAGGAGTTTGCTGGTGGGAAGAGGCATCCAGGAGGTGCCTTGTGAGCACAGGTTGTTTGTGCAAAAAAAAAAAAAAAAGTAGAAATGAAATTGAAATGATAGTAATGCCACTTAGCATTCAGACTCTGAGTATTTACTGTTATTCTAACAAAAATACAAATGAAACAATAAATAAAGAACCTGTGCAAAAAACAAATCTCTCTGTTTCTTTCCGTCTCCTTCTGTGGTTTGTGCTTTTGAGCGTCTCTCTCCTTGCCGAGCGTGGCAGCAGGGATGTTGAAATACCACATGAAAAGCTGTGGAAGTGCTTCTGATGTATCCAACACGAGCTGGAGCAGGAAGCACCAGAAGTCTCAGAGGACAGATGGTCTCATGAGTTTCCAACCCAGTTTGGCATGGGAAAGAAGTCAGATAGACTTGGGACAAACCTCAGATTTCCTCTTTGTTTTGTTTTGTTAAGGAGCAGAGTTCAGGCAACAAAACCACTCTACCTTTTGAGATATTTCCATGACTGCTTCCTAAAGATCATGAAAAAATATTCCAATGTAATTTAATATTTTGTAGTAGAAACACACCAGGCTGGACAGAACATTGGCTATCCATTAGCTTTAATCATCCCATAATATCCCACTGTCTAGAAAATGAAACCAGATCACTCAGAAAGTAAAGATGGACACCCACTAGACCAGGTTGCTTAATTCCCCATCCCTGGAAGTGTTCAAGGCTAGGCTGGATGGGGCTTGGAGCATCCTGGTTTCATGGAACGTGTCCCTGCCCATGGATCTGGATGATCTTGATGGTCCCTTCCAACACAAACCATTCCATGACTCCATGAGGGAGATGTGTAAAATGGTTTTGGGTGATTTAAATTAAAATTTAATGGCACTCTGCCACTGCCCAATTCCTCTCCCACAGCACCAGAAGTGTCCCACACCCTCTGTTAAGCAGCTCACCATGTCCAACCTTGGTAACTCCTGGATTACATACCCTGTATTCCACATCTTTTAACTCTGTCTTATGCTTTGAGGATTATACAGAACAGTGGACAATCAACAAAATCTTTAAAGTCGGTATTTGATTAATTTTTCTTCTGTTTAACCAGAGAAATGCAACACACAAACCATATCCCTGTCTAAGTGCAGGAAGATGCTGCACCCAGAGCACACTTCAGCCTGCATTTAGCTCATCTAACTTGAATTAAATTAAGTACCAGAAAAGCAGAGACGTTGCATGGTCCCAGAAGAAGAAAATCCACTTTCCTGACACTCCAAGCACTGCTTTCAAAGAATGGCAAGAGGATTCATCTGCGAAATGCAGATGGATTCATAAAATCAATTCATGCACCTATTTCACAGCAGCCAAGCCTGCTCCTCCTACAGCAACTGCTCTGTGAATGAAGCCACAAAATGTTTGCTAAGCAGATCTTTGGCCCCTTGTTTTTAGTAACCTTCCAGATTTTATGCCAGCTCCATGGTCTACCCAGAAGTAAAGGAAAACATTTGGTCTACAGAAAAATTCACAGAAATGGACACAAACAGTCCTGTATAATTGATAGTTTTATGAGACCGAACTCTGTAAATTTTTTTTAATCTTGTCCCTCTAGATGCAGTTTATGTGCACATTTGAACAATGACTTCATATCCTTTCCAAACAGAGATTCTGGGATTCAGTCTCGTCATTTGGCCAACACAAATCCCCAAGTGCCAAGAATTTCTAGTTTTGTTTTGTTTCATGTTTGTCTTTCGCATGTTCTTTTACAGGATTCCTCATCAAACCAGTCAGTCAGTGGAATGATTCCAGTTTGTACCAGAAGATGTGTAAATCCCTAAATCACTTCGGAAAAGTTAGGATTTTTGTTGTCTCTGACTTTCATGGTGCAGGTTCCAACTGTAAGATTTAAATCTTTATGTGCACTAAAGGAATGAGTTTGCAGAGGATTTCAAAGGCTGGACAGTTTGCTTTGTGGGCCATCATCACCAGCAGACCAGGAGGAAGGCTGCTGGAATATTCAGACACTTTTCCATTTGTTATCTCTAAATTCATGCCCTGCTCTGTCAGAATCCCATGACTTCCACAGCCATGCAGGGAGTATGTGTTATTTGTCATACTTTCTAGCCAGGTATTTTTCACAAGATGATTCTTTTCAGATTTGTTGTTAACTGCAGCCACAAAAAAACATCTATTTTTTTTTTTTTCTAGAGGCTACTTTTCCAGCTGAACCAGATATCTGAAGCTGAGTGCTGACTCCAAAGAGATTATCTTGTATTATGTGAAGTAGAGTCCACTGAAGTCAAAATCTCCTTTAGTTCAATTTTTTTCCTGCATGTGTACATACAATTGCAATGCCTCATCATGGATCTTATGGATGAACTTTTAGAAATTTGTAGAGGAATCTGGCCACAAAATGGAAACATAATTCTCTTCATTCCATCATGTTGTTGAGTCAGGAAGTTGAATTGCTGGAGATGATGCATTTTGCAGACAGGTGGGAACCCAGGTCTCCATGTGGGATTAAAGATCCTTTGAAACTCACGGGATAATTGGTATTTTGGTGCTGATTTTGTGAGGAAGATGTGCATGTTTCTCTGCCTGTGGAGAGCAGAAGGAAGGGAGAGGTGATGAAGGTACACAGGATCCAATATGATCATACTAGCATGGCAATAAAACTGAGATAATTAGGAAGTGGATATGAATGATACAACACATCTGTGAGGTAAAAATATCTTGGGCAACATTCAGTTTGGCATACAGGAACATTCTGGTCATTCATCCTGATGCCTTCAAACACAAAACCTTCATTTTTCCTTCACAAAACCATTCCCAACAGGGACCAGCAGTGCCTCCATTTTTCTCTTTAAACTGCTGGGTGGTGTTTTGATCTCATCCTACACATTTTTCATTCTCACATTAATATGTTTTTTTTCCTTACATCCATATCTGAAAGAAAAGCAAAGGACCCAAATCAGGTGGTGTGATGGTACCAAGCATGTGAGCTAGTGGACCGAAGGCTTGTTTGGATTCATGTTTAGATTCACATTTCCTGAAGAGGGACTGTAGAGAACAGGAAGGATTTTCAGGGTGGGATTATCCATAATCACCAGGATTTTGGATAAGGGTCACATCCCTGCAGCCCATTCCATGCTGACCACAGCAGATCCCTTTGGTGGTAACAGCTTCTGATGAACATGACTAATCCCAGCAAGATCTGAACCAATAACCCCGAGGTGAGCAGCTCTGCAGCCTCTGAACGTTTTCTCAGACTGCCTGGGTTGATATTTTAGTTCCCAGACTCCCACCCCCCTCCTAGCTATAAATAGATCTCTGTTTTTAAGATTTTGCTTATTTTGCAGAATGTATCTTGTCTGGAACACAATTTATATTTTATCACAACAAGCAGCTACCCCATTAAGTTAACATGTATTTTTCCTGAAGTAATTAACGAACATGCCAAATTTGACAAGAGATATGTGGTGCAGTTACAGGACATATCTTAATGTAATTAACTGTATTGGGTTCCAGAAATCACAAATATAGAATTTCAGTACTTATCCATCTGTGAACTGTACAGCTTTCAAAAAACCATGTTTGTTATTTTCTCCTACCATTACTTGAACCAAAAACTACGATAGAACCAAAATTATTTTTTAATGCAGGTTGAAATTTGAGTTTGGGCAGTGAGCGCTAACAAATACTAATTGACCCATGAACCCACGAGTTGCTTGCCCTAAAAACAACCATAAGAAACCCCTAATTGCCAAACAAACAACATTCCCGTTCTCTCATTTAGCTTCTTTCTTTCATGGCTCAAATTGGCACAAGAGCCAGAGTCGGGAGAGCGCGGCCACGAGAGGATTTTAATTTATTGACGGCTCTTGCCCTACTGTACAGTCAGCGCTGCTATTTGAGCGTAATGGATGGAACAGATGTTTGACACCGCAGCACCTCTTCATAACTTCACTCTTCAAAAACAGTTTTACAAGTGCTCGCTCGCGTTGGTTCCCATTCAGCACAGGAAACTGAGGTCATGCTGAAACATGAGGCCCGGGCAGGAGCTTGAACTCATGTGCACTGCAGCTGGGCCCGCGCCCTCCGAGCGCGTCCGCCATCCGCGGCGCTCCCAGCGCGGGGACAAAGGAATCCAACTGTTGACACCCTCACTGCTGCATCTGCACAGGGGAAAATGCCAGCCCGTGGCTAAACATCGAGCTTGCCCCGTGGTTAATTTCGATCATCAAGCACGCGGCCGGTTTTTTTAATGATTTCTTTGGGTTTCGGTTTCGACGCTGAAAGGTTTTCTGGGCTGTATTTTTCTTAGAAGCAATAATTCAAAAAGCAAACTGACGTTTGTGATATTCTGAGCTTTATTTATTTTTTTTTTTTCTAGATGATTATTTTAACACATGCTCATCTCTGGATCTGTCAGAAAATCTTTCCAGGCATACAATGTAGGTAATTCTGTGGCTTGTTTTAATAAAGATAACATAAGGTTTGTGCAGTTGGAGGTACTGATTACCTTCTGTTACTTTCCCTGGGAAAACAATTAAGGCATTTAGGTAGGGAGATTTGGTACCCAATTTGGAAAATCATAGCAGGGCACCAGCCTGATGTGGTTGGAAATCCCATATCAGAAGTTTTTCTCCTACTGTAACTTCAGCTCCTTCCCTGTACAAGAGCCCTGACAGCCTCGGGGATTTCTCCAGCACTTTCATGAAAACTAATACCTGCCTGCAGCAAGCTGCTGCTCATCTCCCAGCACCAGCACGTGGGCCTTGAACTTTCTGCATCTTTGCTCTCTGGCTTCAATGCACCTTCATATATAATTGTATTTCTGAACTTGCTCTTAATTAAAGTCAGCCCTTTAGTGACTTTGCAGCCCGCTCTGGAAGGAAATCTGGATGTATAGCGGTAGCTACACGGCACAAAGTTATGGTTTGAAGTGCTGATATTGTGTCAGCAAGGCTAAAAAATGAAGGGTTCTGCAGTTAACTGGAAATTGAAACACCAAAACACAGTTTGGTCACAGATGTTCCTGAGAGACTGGACTGGACAATCACTTTTCTGCCTACTCCTCAAAGCATTCTGATGGAAGGAGTTGGGTTTGCCCTGGTAAAATCATATATTTGTTATGCTGCTTTTCCAAAGTATCTGTAGGAAGTTCTCCCAAACAAGAATCTTCATTTTCCTGCTCCAGCTGCTCTCATGGGCTGTAAAAATAAAAGTCCATTACTTCCTTCAGGAAGCTCTAAAATCTTCTGCCTGTTATAGAAGAAAGTGGCCTATCACATGGAATGCCCTAAAACTCCTGGAAATGCATATTTTTGTCTTTGCCTGCCTCTTTTCATGGTGATAACATGCAGTATTAAGAAAAATATATATCTTTTAGAGCAGGGTGACATGAATATTTGTGGAATCACACCTTCCTTCCTTCACAGCAGCACGAGCCTGGGGTTGACAATTCCCACTGTGTTTGTTCCCTCTGTACCCAGAGCCATCAGCAGGGAGAGCAGAACCCAAGGAAGCCACACCAGCCCTGGCTCCACTCAGAATCATGGAATCACAGAATTATGGAATGGCCTGGCTTGGAAGGGACCTGAAGTTTTATCCAGTTTCAAATCCCTGCCGTGGGACACCCTCCACTGTCCCAGGTTGCTCCAAGCCCCATCCAATCTGGCCTTGGACATTTCCAGGGATGCAGAGGCAGCCACAGCTTCTCTGGGCATTCCACCCTCACAGGGAAGAATTTCTTCCCAAAATCCCATCTAACCCTATCCCCTTGTCCTGTCACTCCAGGCCCTTCTAAAGCCTCTCTCTCCATCTTGTAGCTCCCTTCAGGTACTGGAAGGCCACAATTAGGTCACCCTGGAACTTCTCCAGGCTGGACAATCCCAATTCTCCCAGCCTTTCCTCATAGGAGAGGTCAGAAAAGGCCTCCAAGGTCATCAAGTCAGCCAAATGCCACCATGCCCACTAAACCATATTGTGAAGTTTTGGTTCCCAGTATTACCAACACTGAGCCTGGCCCTGAAGGAGGGACAGCCACCCATGGGCCACGGGCAGAGGCTGTGCTCAGAGTTGTTTGCATTCCTCTTCACATCAAAAACACAGGAAAAACCCACAAAAGGCTCCTTCTGCCAGCTTGACCTGTTCTCAGAGATGTCCCTGCTCAGGGCAGGAGGGTTGGACAAGACCTCATATATTCAAAGTCCCTTCCAACTCAACCCATTCCATGAGCAGCTGGTACCTCCTGTGCTGTGTCTCCACTGTGCTGCCCTCCAGGCAGCCTGACATGCACAGAAATGCCTTTGCTGTGTTTTCAGGGTGCTCTTCACTGTGTTTTTACCCCCCTCCCATGCCCCAGCATGGTCCCACTGAACCCAAGCACATGGCCAGAGCAACCCTTCCATCCATGCAGTCTATGCAAGAGAGGAAAAGTCCCACGTGTGGTTTTCAGCTTTGTTTTCTCAACCTTTAGCAGCCATTTGTTTGTTCTGGGTCTAACCACAGGCCCTAGGTCTAGGAGGAGTTGTGTGTTGAAGGACAGCTGGATCATTTTTCCTCTTGCTCTTTCTTTTCCCCTTCAGTTGAGAACATGACCTGTCACTGGCATGGAGAAAACACCACGTTGAAATTTTCTCGATGTCTGGGGGTTTTCCACAGGGCTTGTGCCAACGTGCAGCTGCAGTGGCAGTTGGTTTAAAACCTGTGGAGGG
This sequence comes from Sturnus vulgaris, assembly GCF_052056855.1. Classification (NCBI taxonomy): domain Eukaryota; kingdom Metazoa; phylum Chordata; class Aves; order Passeriformes; family Sturnidae; genus Sturnus; species Sturnus vulgaris. The sequence continues at coordinate 36,629,890 of NC_142250.1, forward strand.
TTTAACAGCATCCAAAGGGCAAACCCTACAAACCCTCACATTTCATGTTTGGTGGCCTCGTTCCTCTGGAGCAGGAAAATGCATGGTAGGAAAAGTTTCCCAATTAAAGACAAGCCTGCATAGTTTGGTTTGTTGATAGTCTTGCAAAAGCAAACAAAACAACTCCTTACCAAGGTTTGCTAGAAGCCCAGAGCTTTTTTCCTATGGGAAAATAAGGCTGTTCCATGAAGTTGTGGGGAAAATTTGAGCTGACAGCCCAAGATTAAATTCACTTTTCTAACTCGTTGATGGAGACAAGTTTAACTGTTCTGGCTTGGCTCAGAGCATTTGGGCTGTGGCTGTGCCTGCAGAAGACGTGTGTGCAGGGTGTGACACCGGGTCAGGGCTCCAGCAGGGACCACAGGGTCCCTTTTTCCCAGGCATAGGAAGAGCAAACATCACTGCAAGCAGAAATCCCTCAGAAAGGCAGAATTTTACCATGTTTCTGGGAAAAAAAAAAAAAAAAAAAAAAGAAAAAACGAACATGAAGTGGTTGATTAGTTCAGACCAGCCAAGTGACCACAGCAGGCAGATGATGTCCTTTCCCTGAGCTTTTACTCACCAACAACAATTTCTTTAAGAAAATTGAGACAACACCTTTCCAACATTTCTGTTGGAGGAGAGGTCCTATGGAAATTGTTGCTACAGAGGTTGTAGATGGTGGGGCTGGAGTCTGAGGCAGCTTGTGGAGACACCAGGCTGTGAAAATGCTCACCCCTCTGCCTCTCTGGCCTGAACTGGGGACAGTTACATGCTTTTCAACCATTTCTGTTCGAAATTCTTAGGTTTAGTCATGCCTTCAGAACCTGAACCTTTGCTCTCATGGTTACTTCTGATATTCCACCTTAGTTTTAAGTCTTAGCCCAGATGTGAAACAAGATTTCTGTACTCATTGGAAAAGTTCTAAGGTTTACAAGGAGCAAACAGAGCAATGTCAGGCTCTGGGTAGAGACCACGAGTGTGAAATCGAATTCTGCTAATAAATTGCTGCCTTTGCCTTAACATTGCAAGCCATGCTCTGGAGTTTATTTGAACACATAAAATATGCTAAAAGTTTAGCAGCACCACTGTGTAAAGAAGAGCTGGATGAAGTATATATTTTTAAATACAGCAAGTAATAAAATGTTGCGTAAATTCCCAAGAATATCATTTTGGGGCAAGCACAATAGAATGCTTAATGTGTATATTCCCAGGTCTGTTGTTTTTATTCCTCTTTTTTTTTTTTTCCTTTCTCCTGATTTAATCTCCTCACCCAGCTGATGGTTGGCATTATGGGAGCTGTGAGGAGGAGAGTACATCCATAGACATTTCCAGTATCATAGCTGTGGGACAAGGGATGTGAGGTGCTTGCAAGGTGTTGCTGCATCTCATCTCCACTGGTGCAGTTGTGGGAGACAGCTCAGAGCTGTTATGCACAGAGTGGGATTGTTGTCTGCAAAAGGACCCCAGAAAATAAAGGAAAATGTAAAACAAACTGGAAAAAAGAAAAGGCAAAGATTCCTTCTCAAATTAATTTCCTCCAAATTTATTTCCTTTTCATTTAACTTGGTTGAGAAACATCCCCATGGGCTTCATCAGAAAATCAATCTCTCTGTTTTAAGTTCTAAATGGAGTTTTAAGTAGCTCATCCTGACATTCAAAACTCCATGAGATGCCCAAATTCTCATCAAGGCAGTTCAGATGTCATTCAGAGCCATTCCTGCAGGTCCAAGAGAAAAGCTGGAGGCAGAATTCCCTCCCTGCAGACCAACCTTTTGGGTCTGAGTCAGGTGATGTTGCCATCCCTTTTACCTTCCTGTGGTTGATTTTCTTTAGGGATAAAACACCCAAATTTAGGATTATGCCTTTCAATGAGTAGTTTCATGCTTCCAGAGGGTTTTGTTCTCTGGCTGCAAATCAGATTTTGCCCTTTTGCAGCACAATGATGCCCCAGGTGGCCCAGAGGTCTCATGTGCCTATTGCTTACCTGCTTTTATGCTGCTGTTTCCCAAATAATTATTTTGAAGTTATTTTAAAATTAAGAACTGATCTACAATACCTCTGAAATGATGCTCCCAGTTCCTGCTGTAATCCCAATCCTTTTAGAACTATCCATTCTGGAAATGGAATTTATATTATATGGACTCCCAGTAGGATAAATACAGACCTATTCAAATAAAAGAAGGGAAATTTAGGATAAAGTTATGGATAAAATTGTTCCCTGGGAGGGTGGGCAGGGCTGGCACAGGGTGCCCAGATTTGCTGTGGCTGCCCCTGGATCCCTGGCAGTGCCCAAGGCCAGGTTGGACATTGGGGTTGGAGCTCCTGGGACAGTGGGAGGTGTCCCTGCCATGGCAGGGGGGACACTGGTTGGGATTTAAGGTCCCTTTTTAACCCAATTTATTCCATCATTCCATATAAATCTCAGGAGACATATTAAGGAAAAAAACCCAAACAGCCTCTGACATTAGAATTGTGATATATTATTTCTTTCTGTGATTTCTAGAATATTAATTTTTAGTTCTTATGAAGTTTCAGCAATTGTACCTCAGAGAGACCCCTTACTTTATTATGTAGCATCAAATAAATACAATAATAAAAATTGGTCCACTGATCCAATTCAGCTATTTCTACCTGTATATATGTGTTTAATAAATACTGATTAGTGAGTGCTATTGAGCAATACATCTTCTGTATTTTATTTGACTTGTCAGCTAATACAGTGGAGTACTAAAATATAAGAGATGTTAAAATTGCAACGCTTTGGCAGCGAGCAGAAAGTTTTTGGCATAGTGAGAACAACTTTTGGTACAGTTTGCTGCATTTGCCCACACGGTAGAATGTTTTTTGGCAGGTTTTACCTGTTCATCTCCCGTGAAATTCCATGGGCTGGAAGAGTGCCCTCCTAAAGAGAGAAATCTCAGCATCTCTAATGAGGGGCCAATTCCCAGCCCTGCAGCATCTTCAAATGGGATTTGGCAGAGATCAGCCTTTTTGGGATTTGGATGGATGGAGTTTTCCCTCCATGCAGCACAGCACTGGCAATATGCAAGGCTGCAATTCCCTTCCATCCATTTTCCTTTCCCGAGTGCAGAGAATTTGGGCCTCCCCACGATGGATTCCTGCCCATGAGCAAAAAGCCTGGAGGTAAAAGAGCCTTTCCACCTCCTCCATGCCTGCAGATATCAAAGAGAGTCAACAAATCATCATTCAAAGAACAGAGTGGGGGGAAAAAGTCCATTCCCTGCACTGGCCTGGCTTGCAGATTAAAGGTAATCTGGTAATGAGGACCCACCAGATGATAATTAATAAACAGAATTTTTTGCTGGTGGTTTAGCTGCCTCCTATGGAGGAATTTCCCAGGGACAGGGAGTGTTGCCCTTCTCAAGAGCCATCAGTTCAGCTGGATGGATTCTGGAGTCCTCTCTGTGACTGGGGCACATGTTAAGGGTGGGCTTTCACCTCTGCTTCTCCATGGAGCTCCACATTTATCCCAGAAAACCCAGCCAGGGGGTTTAACTCCCAGCCAACATCACACTGAGGAAATAGGTGGAGTTAGACCTCAAAGAACACGGAAATCTGTGTTCTCTACAATTCAGGAATAGATTATAGGTGAGGGTTTTTTTAAGGAAAATAACAGGAAACAACTCAGTTCAATAGATTTCTGTATATGAAAAAAACCCTTTGGGTTAAAATCTGGTGTTACACATCTTGCACATAGAAATACAGATTTTTCTGTGTGTATTCAACAGGTTCCACACAAACTGAACATACTTTGGGAAGACTCTTTCTAGGAACTGCACACTCTGAATTGAAGTTCTAATTCTTGTGAGACTTTTCCCTGAGTTCCCTATGAAAAAGCTTGCTATAAATTCATAGAAATAAAATCATTAAAATGTTGATATAACCTATAAAATCAAACAACAGATCCGCTGGAGACTGGGTCAAACCTAAATTGTATTAAAAATCCTTTCTTAAAACAAAGTCCTGGAGATTTGAATAATTTTCCTTGTAAAATGTCAGTACAATCTTTAGGTTTGGTTCAGTTAAATTTGGAGCAATTCTCCATAATGAAAGGAAAGAATGAATATAAACACTTTTCAGTAGGACTTTGGGATTCCTGACTCCTGTCTCTTTAGGGAGACTATTTTTCCTTATGGCACAGGTCTGCACTGTTAAAGACTTTGCTATAAAATAATGAGAAGTCGAGGAGAGAAGGGGGGCAAGCATGATTACCTTGGAAAATTCACTTAATGAAAGAGACCCAAAATGATGTGTCCATCTATTAATGCCACCAGAAGCAGCCAAATAGATTATCCAGGTGAAAAAGAGAAAAAAAAAAAACCAACAGAGTCCCTGCCATAGGTGAGACTGAGATTTTCCTCTCACACCACAGATTTTTTTTTGTAAGAAATTATATTTTTCAAGAGTTTCTGCTGCCAAAGAGGCTGGGAGCTCCTGTGTTCAGACAATGCTGCACCACAGAGTTGTGTGCTTTTAATTCAAATCAATTTAATATATGTTAAATAGGGAGATTAATTGATGTAAAATACGTGTAGACCCCTTCTGATAATGAGTGTTTCACCTGTCACATAACCCAGAGTGGCAGATAGGCCTTAACCAGTAAATAATTCCCTGGGATTGGAATCCCTTCCCCTGCAGAGGATCCTGACCATGGGAAGGACCATAAAATTTCTTCTCCACCCCACAGGAGGGGGGCTGGGATGGCATCTGCAGCCTGGTGGCCACAAAAAGGTGAGGATTGGCTTGAGAGTGACTCTAAAGACACACAGATGGACAATGGGTTTGATAGCAGTGAGAAGAAGCAGCTCCCTGGCAGTGCCCAAGGCCAGGTTGGACATTGGGCTTGGAGCACCTGGGACAGTGGGAGGTGTCCCTGCCATGGCAGGGGTGGCTCTGGGGGGGATTTAAAGTCCCTTCCAACCCAAACCATCCCATGGCTCTATGAAGAGCCAACATCCTGCAAAGCATCATCTGGAAGGACTCAACCAATGGTTCAAAAGCAAATATTCCTGTTTATTTTCCATGGCTTTATTCCACTGTAGATTCCACTGCTGTGGCAGGTTTCACGTGTATCTGAAAAAGCTCAAGTCCCCTCCTTACACTGTATTTTGCTTGGATATGACCCATTCCCCAATTTTTATGATAAAATGAGAACATAATTCACATATTAGCATTTCCAGACCTGTAGAGCTGCAGAATGAGTAAACAGTGGAGGGAGTAATCATTATTAATCTGCACCAGAGAAAGAGTGAGAGAGAGGAAAAAAAAAAAGCACAAGATTTTGTGGTGTGCTAAACCAGAAAAATATGGTTTGCACTTCTTAAAACATCTCAAATTTTCTTTTTATCTGTGTTTTAGAGGTGACAGAGAAAAATCTATCTATTAGCTGAACTAATCTCGGATGAATTAATATCCTTTTTCATATAAAAGTGTTTGGGGAAACTTGAAATTGTGGTATAACCTATTGATTGCATTATTTGAATTAAGTTTTTGAAATCCTACAGCTGTTTGCTGTCAAGATTTAAACCTACTGTCTATTTTCAGCTGTGCACTTAATACACATTTCACCTGGTGACTCAATAACATTTTAATATAAAAGTACATGATCAGGGAACATATGTTCAGTGTTCATACGAGGCTTAATAGCGACAGAAGGGGTAACAATTAACAGTTTTGTTTTTTCTGGGTACACACAGGGTCTGAGTTTAAAGTTTTTCCTGGGCTGCTTCCAAAAAATCTTTGTTCCTAGTGCCTTGACCTTTGAGGAGTTTGGAATCAATGAGCCACGTTGCCTTCCATAAGGGTGTCAAGTGCAGAATAAAAAACTGCGTCACATCATTTTTCACCGCGGCCAGATGAGGTCTGAGTGAAGGAACAAGGAACAGGAAAGCCAGAACATCTGAAAAATTGACTCTGCAAGCTGGAATGTGATTCTGCAATAAGGGGCAACTCTCCTTTGCTTTTTTTTTTTTTTTTTTTTCTTCCCCCCTCTCTCTTTTTTTTTTTTTTTTTATTTTTTTGCTGGAGTAGGCAGGTTGTAGACAGATCTGGGTCTCAGGCTGCCGCCCCTGGGGCCCCCGTGTCAAGGCACGGTGATAGAGCGCCGTTCATTTCTGCAACATCTGTAACGCATCCAGCCGTGTATTAATAGCTCAATATGCCAATCTGCCACTGTGCATCCTGACCTGGCGAGGACCAGGAGCATGGAAGGTCTGTAAGGCAGATGTGGGAACGGCAGCAAGGGCTGAAATTAAAGGCAGACCCCGAGTTTTGCACGGAATTGCAGAGCAGTAGTTCTGGAAGAGGCTAATGCTTCCAGCTCAGTTAGGAGGTTAATAGAGCTAATCTTCTGTATCACTATTATTTATAACATGTTGTTGGACTTAATGTTTATGAAGCTCAAGCTGTATAGTGCACATCCAATTATGTTTTCTTACAGCCATGGAGGGTTTTATGAAAAGGAATATTGAGTGAATGCTTTATTGCTGAAAAATATTGTATTGGTTAGAAGGGAAGTTAATCCAATAGGAGGTAAAAACAGTAACAAAGGCTACAGCAAATACGAGATGCTTTAAATTCATTGCATGACATTCTCACCCTAATTATTAGCCCACACTGGGAATAAAAACAGCACCCTCATCTTCAAGTTATTATTTTTTTTTCCCCTTTCCTCATTTTTATTGCACATTTACATAAGACTTGTATGCCTTGTACTTCTTCCAGGCTGCCTCATAAGGTTTCTTTTAACCCTTTGCTTCTCTTTTCCACAGCTGTGCAGGAAGACTCATTTACACCCACGGAGGCAGTGGAAGGCAGGTGACAACAGTGCAGGTGGCTGGGGCAGAGGAGGCCAAGTCACCATGGGCACAGAGGTGGCAGCAGCTCGAATGAAAGCCCAGCAGCTCAGGTGCTTACCCAGCCTCAGCTCCCAGAGCCCCTTGGGTCTGGAAAGCTGGAACAGAAAATTCTGAGAAAGAGAAATTCAAGATATCCAGTATTTCCTCTATTTAACTGGATGGGAAATATCACGAGAGCAAATCTTTCTCATGGTGTGGAGGACCAGCCCACATCTGGCAGCAGAAATGTCCAGTGGATGGTTGAGTAAAGTAAAAAAAAACCTCTTTGAAAAATGCCCTGTCCCTCATGAAGTACCATTGTTATTGCAGCTAAGGAGAGCAGAAAGAATGAAGTGGGGGTTTGTGGTTTGTACTTTATGCTTAAAATAAGGGGAGTTATAGAAAGTCTGAGTGAAGGAAAAAGAGGGAAGGAAGGAAGATTAGCCAGTTAATAAAGGAGATTTATGTGAGTGACAGTGGGTAGGCAAATTGCACTGCTAAATGGGGTATGGACTTCTTTTATGTGGAGAAGAGAATTTATCAATTTTCTTTAACTCAAACTGTACCATAATCGAGTCGCCAGGGCCTTGGCTGGAGGAGACACCCATCCCATGGAGAAACAGGTCTGGAGACACCCAGGCTGCCTGGCAGAAATTTGGGAATGGTGCCGTCTCCTGCATATGTTTCCAACAAACATTTTTGCTGTGCTGCAGTTTTGATCAAGGCTTGGGATTTGTTTTAATCTGTACCATGAGTCAAAGGTGCACATGGGCTGCTCTAGCAATTCCTCATTTTCAATGAGCAGCTTAGGAGGACTTGGAGGGCTGAGCAAGGCTGGCTGAGATGGGATCTCAGGAGCCTGAGATCTTGGATGATGATGAAAGTTCTTGCTTTTGTCATCGTTGTCAAACAGGCTGGGCAGAAAGATGCAGATACACGAAGCACGAGCAGATAGCTGGTGTCTGCCCCGTGTCCAACTGGCTTCCAGGAGCAATTCCTCTGCAGGAAAGCATCTGTGTAGCCAGTGGCTGATGAATTCCCATGGAAGCATTTCTGATTTGGGCTCGTGTTATGCGTGTTCCTGGTTAACAGCGAATTTCTGAAAACACATGGGCTGTCCCGAGGTTCTGCCCGCCGTGATTGGATTCAGTGTTTCCAGCAGGAATTGAGCTCCTCGTGTTACAGATGATGAGACCTGATGAGCTGCTATGAATGTGTTATCTGCCTGGAGCTGAGCTGGCTGCTGCTCCAGAGCAGGATTTCCTGGAGCAAATCCAATCTAGGACAGGAGCTACAAGAAAAAACATTTTCCTCTCCAGGCCACATCACTGCGGCTGCACTTCTCTCTGTGTAGCTACAGGACCAGGGTCTCAGCAAAAAGTCAGAGTAGAATTGTCCACAGACAAATAAATAATCCTCTGTGGCTGGTATTTCATTTATCATTTATGCACTTGAATTTATACTCACCTAAATCCTATACATATGTCCTTAAATGCCTGCAGAAATCTCAGATTTCTCCTCTTCCATTAGGGATACCATCTAAAACCTGCTTTCTATTAAAAACAACAGGAAAAAAAAAAAAAGTTCAGAAAAAGTGCATTCTTTCTCCATCCCTGAGCCATTTGGTGCTTCAGACAATCATTAGAGAAGTGTGTGTTTTTCAAAGCCAAAAATATTTCCCTCTCAAAATCCCGCCCTCCTCTCCAATGGCTTTTGAGAAAGCAGCAGAGGCAAACACCAGGGCAAGGGGAAAGTGTGGATGAGGAGCCAGAAGAGCCTCAGGTGTCTGTAAAAGGTGGAGATGGGGCCAGAAGAACCAGAGAAAGGAAACTGGGATGTCCATAGGTTAAAAATGCCCCTTTTTTGTTGAATCCTGTAAATGGACAGAAGTTCATTAAGTATCATCAGCAGGAAATATGGCTCTTATGCTTAATTTTGGGAGAAATTCCCATGTCTATGCTTCAGATAAGGCTGGGAGTGGGATTCCAAAGGCTAGGGAGTTGGCTGACTCAGTTTGTGGCTGGATTTTGGGATATTTAATTAACTTTATTGCAAGATTTTCTTTACCTTTGTAATAACACAATGTGTGTTTACATTTTTCAATGCAAAAATATTGACTTTTAAGTTGGTGTATTTGAAATTATCAAAGCCAAAATAAAAATTATGGATTGGACAAAAGGTGAATTTAGTAATTTATCTTCGTGGACTTAAGTGAACTGAAGTGGAATGAGAATCAGCTCAAGATGAGTCATAATTTCCCTGGAAGTGTCCAAGGCCAGGCTGGATGGGGCTTGGAGGAATCTGGGACAGTGGAAGGTGTCCCCTGCCCATGGCAGGGGTGGAACTGGTTGGGTTTTAAATTCCCTTCCCACCCCAAACTGAATTTTAACCTGGTAGTTGAATGACTTTTAAAAGTTTATTTATAGATAATTATGAAAGAGATGGAGGAAAGGTTTTAAAAAAGATGTTGGGGAAAATTGAAAGGCTGAGAGATATATTCCCATTGCTATATTCAGACAAGTTGGGAATCAAAGGAAAACAATCCTGTTTGGATCATCCAACTCTTGCTTTGGGCATTTTATTTAACCCAGCAGAGTCTGGGTCTGCTGATAAGAATAGATAATGTTTTGTGAAAAGAGCATTTAAAGATCTGGTTGCATCCCTGGGTATTCCCAGGCATTGAAAGAAAATCTGGATATTCTACCTAGAAGGCTGGACTAGGAATAGCCTTAAACTACTTGTTTAGCTGGAGGACAAATACATTTGAAATCATTAGGAATGGGATTAGGGTTATTTAGAGCTGCCCCTTTTTCCTCCTTGTCAAATCATTCAGGAAAATGAGGCCTTATTATCACAGAACTCAAACTTCACACTGATTCTGAACTATCTCCATTTTGAGATGTTCAATAAAGCCAGCACTGCAGGGAAATGTTGTTGCACTTTAGGATTATCCAAAGGTCAAATATTCAGAATAATCTAATAGAAAAACATCGGCTTCAGTTTAATGGAATAGCATTTAATAAGAGAGGAAAAATATTCTAACCTGGAAGATTTTATCATTAAAAAAAAATTATGAATCTTAAAAAGCAAGGGAAATGTCAAAACCTCAGAGTTTGTGATGTTTCATAGCACTCTGTGGGCAGCACAGTGGGACAGGAGATACCAGGAATTCAGGAGGTCCAGTGGGCTCCCCTTAGTCCCAAAAATTCTCCTTTGGTGCCTGGAGTAAATCTCTGCTTGTCTGTGAGAGAACACAACATCTAGCACTTTATTTGTTATTCTGACTGCCCCTAAATCAGACTCGCTTTGCAAATTTTGGTTCTTTCCATGTGGACCTTCTTTGTCTGAAATTTGCTGGGGCAGAAAACAAAAGAGGGTTCAGAATGAATTTTGGTTTTGTCGGCAGATCCATCACTTTGCAGACACGGCTCCACCTCACGGCACCGGGCCATGGAGAACACGATCCATTCAGGATCAGCACTGCCCCTAGTGCTGGCTACTGAGGAAAAGGATTTGGGATCCAAGAGCTGGGGGAAAACACTCGGGTGTTCCAGAATAAAACAATGAACGTGAACTGGCAAATGGTGAGTTTTGACAGTGTGGGAAGTCAATGCCAACTGGAGATCCTGCTCACAGAGGCACTGAGTTATCTTCAGATTTCTTATAAGATATTTGTGAAATACAATTGTCTGAACAGTGCTCAGTGAAGGCATTTGAAATTTTGCCATTTTATTTATTTGGTATCAGGAAATGATGGAGGGACCTGAGTGTGTAATGCAGGATCTGCCACAAATTCCACCACAGACCCTCATATTGCTAAATATATTATCCAGCCATATTGATAAACATATGAATTCTTTACAGAAGATTATCTTGCTTTTCACTATTTTTAATAAGCCTTACAAACAGAGCTGTAAAATTTCTCCATTTGCTCCTCTCCAAACCTTTGGCTCATGAGCTGTGAGTTGTTTAGAGGTGGTGGATTTCTCCAGCCATATCCATCCTCCCATTCCCAAATCCCTCCATCTCCCTCTGGTTGCAGGCACAGGCAGTGTTTGGGCAGTCCCTGGAGTGAGCAGTCAGAGGCTTGGGCCATCCCTGCCTCCCACCACGTCCCTGCTCTGTACCGGAGGTGACTGGGCAGGGGGTCCCTGCTGGGGTTACCCTGGGCCACTCTCCCTGCTGCAAACAGGAACCTCCAGCAATGCTAAACAAATCAGGCTGCCAAGGTTTTTTTTTTTCTTTTTTTTTTTTTTTTTTCTTTTTTTTTTTTTTTTTTTTTTTTTTTTTTTTTTTTTTTTTTTTTTTTTTTTTTTTGTTCCTAACTTTCCCATAAAAAGATTCAGGTAAATGTAGCATGACGAGCCAATTTAAGCCAATTTCAAAGTTATTTGAGTAATTGGTTATTAAGATAACACTCTCAAATTTCAATTCAGCAATTATCCTCTTAAAGATACAGAATGTAAGTATAGGAGGAAGAGCCTATGTGTTAAAGCTGCAGAGACCCCTTTTTTAAAATCTAAAATGTGGAGATATTTGACAAAACCATGGAGCTCCTAATCTCATTGCACTGAGACTTATCTTCCAGAATGTGCAACCCTTCTATGTTGAAAGCAAGTGTTTCTAAATTTCGGAAACGAAGTTGACTATTATTAGTGCTCATAAAGATTAAGAGACTAAGTGAAGACCCTCCTTTTAATATATGTAAGCTCCTTACCCATAACTTAAGAACCACAAGGGGACAGAACATTGTCTTCCTACAAGGCTGCACTGCAGACTGATGCAGAGTGTGATGATGGAAATAATGGCTTTGGCAGATGTACTTGGTTTGGAGCCAATTTCTCCATCCTAATGAATGGTGGAATTACCACAGAAAAGCTTTACAGTTGAAAAAAAAAAAAAAAAAAAAAAAAAAAAGGAAAGAGAGAAAAAAAGTAGAAAAAAGAAAGAAAAAAATGTGCAGCTTATTCCCAGTTAATCAACCCCGTAGGATGGATGGCCATGACCAATTATTATTCCCAGATACCACTGGTTAATCAAAAAGCACAGAGTTAAAAGGCCTTGTGTTAGAGACTTGGCTGCTGAAAGCAAGAGTGGAGAATCTGCAAATGTTCACCACAAGATTAAGGTTATGCAAATGCTGGGAAGTTTCCTTTGCTTGCACAGTTGCCTTTCAGGAAGGTGAAGTGGGTTTGTTATCCTCAGACTGGCACTGGGTGTTTGTTATCCCCAGAGTGGCACTGGGTGTTTGTTACCCCAGGAATGGCACTGGATGTTGTTATCTCTGGAGTGGCACTGGGTGTTTGTTACCCCAGGAATGGCACTGGGTGTTGTTATCTCTGGAGTGGCACTGGGTGTTTGTTATCCCCAGGAATGGCACTGGGTGTTTGTTATCCCCAGAGTGGCACTGGGTGTTGTCCCTGGAGTGGCACTGAGTGTTTGTTACCCCTGGAGTGGCACTGGGTGTTGGTTATCCTTGGATTGGAGTGGCACTGGGTGTTTGTCACCTCTGGAGTGGCACTGGGTATTGTCCCGAGAGTGGCATTAGGTGTTGGTGATCCCTGGAGTGACACTGGGTGTTTGTTACCCCAGGAAAGGCACTGGGTGCTGTCCCTGGAGTGGCACTGGGTGTTTGTTATCCTCAGAATTGCACTGCGTGCTGTCTCTGGAATGGCACTGGATGTTGGTTATTCTCAGAGTGGCACTGGGTGTTTGTTATCCTCAGAACTGCACTGGGTGCTGTGTTCCTGCGAGTTCCAGATCCGTGGTGTCCTTGCTCGGACACGTTCCGTGGGCTGGCCATTCCCCCAGAGCACACAAACCCCACACCAACAAACCCCACACCAACAAACCCCACACACCCTGGGGCTCCCACCAGCGCCAGCAGCTCCATCCCCTCCCGTCCCGGCAAACCAAAGGATGCTCGGGCGGCTTTTTGTGTCTGCGGCTTTTTGTGCCTCCTCATTGCGGAGCCGGGGAGCAGCAGACACCGGGGAGGAAGCGGAGAGCGAATCCTCACGGAGCAGGGGTCGGGGTTTGTTCACGTTTTGGCAGAATGCAAAGGGCAGCACCAGATAGGGCAGGAAATATGAACCGGGCTCTGATTCACTCCTGATGAAAGTTAACCCCCTTCCACTGGAAATTTCTGTGGAGCGAAGCCAAGTCCCTGCAGCTGAGAATCCGTCCCCTTTGTGTTCAGATCAGTTGTAATAATTAAAGATATATTAAGACAGCAGAGAGTGCAGTGTAATCAGGACTGGGAAAAATCCTTCAGAGTTATTTTAGCTTTAGTCCTTACGTTTATTTTTTGTGACTGAGATTGTTTAAATAATATGTCTCCAGAGAATGGAGTAAAAATATAGATTCTAATTTGAATATAGATAAACACTGGATTATATATCACAAAATATGCTGGTGTAGCACAAGCAGTACATGCTACATGTTAACACCAGGTATTACGTAACCACAGCACCCAGCCAACTCACTTTTATCGTGCTAATGTATTTTTTACCTCCAAACATTAATATTTTTATATCTATATATATGTGCTGCTACAATGCCATATTCCCAGGTTTTACAGTTTCTCTGCATTTTTCTGGCACAGGTTACAATGGAGGAAAAACGCCAACTGGAACACGTCGAAAAACAAGATCATAAGGTTTCACTCAAGTTGCTTAAATTATTATGTAGGAGGTATATTATCGACCTTTTAATAAAAACCTTTACAGTCTCCATGGAAACATTTTTACATTGACATATAAAAATATAAATGGAAAAAAAATGTTGTAAAAAAATGAATCTGGTCTCCTGTTCATAAATTAGCGGCTGCCCTCGCTGTGTGGTGCCTCATCTTCCCTCCGTTATGCAAATGCAGCTGCTCAGTGATGATTCATTAGCAGAGCATCTTCTGTAACCTGTGTAGTAAGCTGAGGGATTCAAGAGGTTTAATCCTAAAATAGCATTTACTCTTTCTGTGAGGCGGTTTCCCACCTACTTTTTAAACCAGGACAGCACATCAGTGCATTTGGGCTCGGGTTAAATGTGCAGAAGGTGGAACAAGCCTCGCAAGAACCGACTCATAAAATTCAAAGCTCACAAGAAAGTGCCTGCCTGCTTTTCTTTTCGCTTAAATTAAGAGCCTCTCATCCTGACCGCACTGAATTTCCAGGAGTTCGCAGCCTTTACAGCAGAGGGAAATCCTCTTGCAGCCTCAGCCTCACGTGCTGGAGCCCCGGCAAATTTGGGAAGGGGCGAGGAATCTCCAACACATCATTTGAGATAAGGATCAGTCTCTCTTGATTTGAATTCCAGAGCTCTCAGCTGTGGTCTGCTGACATCTCGTCAGCACCCGTGACATTTACCAGCGATATCCCGTTTATATCACTCTCAACTCCAGAGGCCAGATGACAAGATGCAAAGACATTCGAATTCTGATTGCAATACAAAGGCAGAAGTTTGTGCTGTTAAAAAAAAAAAAAAAAAGAGAGAGAAGCACAGTACAAAGAGCACAGGGATTGTTTTCCAAGAAGCACCAGTGCAGTGCTAAATGTGCTTTTATTTACAGATAATTCTCTGGCAGGTTTCTCTTTTAATCTCAATTTCCTCTCTAATCAATGCAGGATTGTGCCAACCATTTGCAGGAGACATTTTTTACATGAGTACACATGAAGTGGTTTTTCAAGGAGCTGAAGAAATAAAATTGTCAATGTTTACTAAAATAAAAAGCAGTTCCTAAAGAAACCCTGTTCAAATACAAGCAAATGAAGCATTGACCTGTCTCATATAATAAAACAAAGAGCAAAACAGTCTCAAAATGAATCATGCAGCTTTCTACCAATTTTCAAGTTATGAAAACCAAAAGGCTTGATTAGCACATAGATTTTAAAAAGTTGAAAGAAGAGTCTTTAAAGCCAGGTAAATGTCATATTCTGAATGCAATGAGTAATACAGATGAATTGTACAGGTTTAAGTTCCTTACGGAGCTCAGTGAATTTATTGAAAGCCTTTACATTCAACAGCAGCATCAGAGACAGTTCAGGATGAAATTAAATAGTTAATAACTTAAAGATCATTTAATATCTAATCCAACAGCTGTTCCACCATATACAACATAAGGAAATTTTTTTTAATAGATAGACAAACAGATAAATAGATACATTTATAAACACATGCTTGTTATCCAAACATATTTATAATAGCTTTTTTTCAGTTCCTGCCTAATACAGCTGATATGATGATTTTCAGAGGGATTTCCTGCTGAATCAAACTTGAAGGGAACATCCCCCCATACCTGGATAATTTTTGCCGTGCCTTGAGCTTTGTGTTAATAACATTGAAAAGGAAACTGATTTTCAGCGCCAAGTCTTTAAATACCAGAACCCCCTGAAAGTGCTTCAAATTCATTTCGGCCAAGTTCAGAACAGGAAATAGGTAAAGGGAGAAAGTCACACTGAAGTGGTTGTTGAAATGAGCACAGAGAAGTGTGGGAAATGTAGATTATTGTGTGCACACACACGGAGAAGCAGTTCAGACCTCCCTCCCTCCCTCCCTTCCCAGCTGGAATGGAGCTCTGAGCAGCCTGGTCTACAGAAGGTGTCCCTGGCCATGGAATGAGGTGTTCCTTAAAATCCCTTCCAGCCCAAACCGTTCTGGGATTCTGGGTCACAGGGCAAACCCAAATCTTGCCTCAGGCTCTGACCTCCAGACGACACCGCAGAGCAGCACTTGGGAGCTCTGGTAAAACATCTCAGATAAAAATCTGAACAGTTTCCTCAGTCTTATTTGTAGTTATTATCAGTGAGAGAGATGTTACTGTGGCTTTGGAAGAGACGTGGAAATTCCATTGACTCTGGAATTTCCAAACTTGCTCACGGGCTTTAACAATCACCAGTGAAACTCATCAGGACATTTTTGCACGTGTAAGTGGAGAGCTCTTAATTCACTCAAAGTACCAAACTATCCTGTAACAAAAGCCTCATTTGGCAAAATACCAGAAATTCTAGAAACCCTGTGTACGGAAAACGGCGCTAGGAAAAGCCAGTGTCCATAAAGGAGACAGAGGAGTCCTGCAACTTTATTCGAATAAAGGGACAGAGCCCACCTGGGCACACCCCCGTGGGATTTTCTGTCTCAGGTTTTGGAGGATGCAGCCTCCTTTATCCCAAACTCCTTTATCCCAAACTCCTTTATCCCAAACTCCTTTATCCCAAACTCCTGGTCGCATCTTGCACTCTTCCCTTCCCCACTGCTGAGGTACCAGGAAGGTGCAGCCTTCCCGAACTGCCCACCCCATATCCCTCCTTGGAGCTGGAATTTTATCCCAAAGTTCTGAAAGTCGGCTTTGTGCTGACCCATTTGTGTCTTTTCAGGAGCCAAACTGGGTTCTGTAGCAAACCTGCTGCTTGAAGCTGGTAGGGACATTAAGACCCATTTTAAACACCCATCAAATTGTTTGTAAAGACATAAATTAACACACATCTTCCCCACGACCTGTTTTAAAAGGAAAGCACGTGAATTCCGGCTGTTTTAATCAGCTGCAGTTTCCACTCGCCCCCTTATCTAAATGTTACCTTTTTGTATGTGTTGTCTGCTGAAAGCTAAAGCATGGTGGAAGGTTTGGTGTGGGAAATGATTAAAGATCAGCCTTGCAGCTCCCACTGGCAGGGGCTGACAGCTTTGTTCCTCTGCCTGCAGAGCTGGGGGTCTCAGGTGATGCTGGGTGACCACCCAAAGTGGCAACTCCTGCTGTCCTGATGGCTCTCGGATTTCCCCCTTTCACCTTTCCCTTCGCCTGGGAGCCAAGTGGAAAATATTCCTCCTGCAAAACTGCCCAAGAAGTCAGAGGCCAGAGCACAGGGGTTGAGCTGGCAGCCTACAGAAATCCAGCTTGTCTTTTCAGCAGGGACAGAGTTGAATTCCCAGGTGTCTCCCCAAGGACCCCTCAGGGTTTTGTGGCCACTCAAGCCACCAGTGTCCCCAGCAGCTCTCCAGGAGTCACCACCCTTGTTCTCCAGCACCCTTGCTCCCCCACACACCCTGGTTTGCATCCACAAATTAGCCCCTCTCTGTGAACTTAATATGAGGCTGTGGGGCCAACAAAAATGTGCCAACATTTTTGGCAAATCTTCCTGCAGTGTTTGTGCAGATCTTTGCAGGTCATTAACCTGACAATGCCGGTGATGAGAGGCTGGGAGTCACAAACGCCTCTGCGTGGTCTCCAAGGCTCAGCCCTTGGCATTCCAAGCACGCAGAGAAACTGGAGAAACCTGATGCCATCCTGCTGGATGGAGAGCAAACATTGCACTGGGACGGCAACAGAGAGAAGAGGACTGGTGAAAGGAAAGAGAGAAAAAAAAAAAAAGAGGAAAATTGCCAAGGAAAATTGCTGTGAACTTCCAACCCTGGCAGCACATCCAGTCATGGAGTGGTTTGGGTTGGAAGGGACCTTAAAGCCCATCGAGTTTCACCCTCTGCCATGGCAGGGACACCTCCCACTGTCCCAGGCTGCTCCAACCCCAATGTCCAACCTGGCCTTGGGCACTGCCAGGGATCCAGAGGCAGCCACAGCAAATCTGGGCACCCTGTGCCAGCCCTGCCCACCCTCCCAGGGAACAACTCCTGCCCAAAATCCCATCCAAATCCACTCACTTTCAGTCTGAAGCCATTCCCTGTGTCCTGTCCCTCCATCCCTTGTCCCCAGTCCCTCTCCAGCTCTCCTGGAGCCCCTTTAGGCTCTGGAAGGAGCTCTGAGGTCTCTCTAGAGCTTTCCCTTCTCCAGGTGAGCACCCCCAGCTCTCCCAGCCTGGCTCCAGAGGGGCTCCAGACCTTGGAGCATCTCCGTGGCCTCCTCTGGGCTCCCTCCATGACTTTCTGATGCTGGGGAGCCCAGAGCTGAGCAGAGTGTGAGCAGTGATGAGGGTGCCCAAGCCTCCAGAGCATCATGAGACTCCCACACCCCACACCCTGCTCCTGCCTTATCAAGAGCTCATCCCCACCTCCTTCCCTGGACACAACAGTGCTCCCACTGAAATTCTACTTCCTACCCTGCCAGCATTCTCTGGAGATGATTCCAGAGTTGGGAAGTAACAGTTTGATGGAAGTAAAAAATCCAATTTTCTTCTTATAACAGCCTGCACTTTTTCCCTTCATGTTTGTCTTCAGACACAATGATGCACCCATTGGAGTAATTACATTTAAATACTAATAATCTATTAAGTTCTTCCATAAACTCTGCATCCATCTAGCAGAAGCTTATTCTTCTTATTGATATGCCCAAGAAATATAAAGTGTCTTAAGGGATGAGTCCCTTGATACTTTTCCATGTGTATATTTTAAATGGATGGAATAATTATTGAAAAAAATCTAAAATTCAAACTTGGATTTGTAACATTTTAAAAATGGTCAATTAAGTTTATGATGTGCTTATTCAGTTTTTCAAACTTTTTACAAATTCTTTTTTTAAATAGTCCCAGAGATTTTGGATTCTCTGAGAACAGCTTGGTGAAAACTTGCATTTGAGCCCTTCTTTTAATGGTTGTGGTTGTCAAGTCATGTTTTGGTAACTATGAATGTGAATCAAATGTAGAACAAGGTAAGTGAAGAAAATAATAAATAATTGTAGCAGTCAAATTCATATTTGTGGTCCAGAGTTAATTTAATCTCCACCAGCATCTCAACCTTTTCTGACCACTAGTACAAGAAATTTGAATTTGTTATATGTTGTGAGACACTGGTGGGCACATCCAAAACTCTTCCCAGAGCTCCTTTGTCTCTTCAACCCTTACTCAGAGGTCATTCCAAACTTCATTTTACCCTTTCTTCTGACCCAAAATCTCAGAGTATAAAACCATGTAGGCATTATTAAACACCCCTAACTCAGTTCCAAAGTTCTGCTGTATCAAGTTGCACCAGATCTGACTTTGCCTGTGAAGAAACAATCTGTTTTTATCCCACGTTATCCCAGCTTGGAAGCAGTTCTTATCCCGATGTTCACCGGTGCTAAAGTCACAGGCCTGCATATTTCTGTGTGTGTGTATGTGTTTGCATCTGCAATTTCCCAATATTCCTGGCTACTGCTCTGTGAGCCATTGGACTGCTCAGTGCTGCATGTAATAAAACACTGAAGGCATCTGGGTTTTTTTGGACACATGTCTTGGCAGGAAAGCTGGGCTTGAAGTGTTGGATTCTCTTCACGCAGTTTGGAGACCAGCGTGTTTCCAGTGGAGCTGGAAACCTGTAACCACTCATATGCTCTGCTGGGTAATTTGTTAGAGTTTAGGACTGTTTGGATTTGTTTTCAAGTTGGAAAAAGAAATTTAAGGGGGTAACCTAAGAAAGAACAGATGCTAACGCTGGAATATTAGAGCTACGAGTTCTTATCGCAGTTTGGGGAGCTGTCTAACAGTTCTTTTTAGACAAAATCTGGCCTGGAAGTGGCATGAAAGCAAGTGTGTTAAATATTGTGAAAGCAGCTGCCCTCTCTGCACTCCTCTGACTTGTGAAATCCTGTTCCTCTGGTATCTCAAATGGCTCTGTTCTGGCTCCCCATCCACTGCTCCCAACGTTCTGCCTGGGCTGCCCTCAGCAGAAAGGTGTTGGCACCTGGCCACTGTCCAGCAGGGCATGTTTGACATTTCAGGGTTTTGAGCATCTCAATCTATTGTGTGCTTTCCATTCTTAAGGAAAGCAGGAAAATCCAGGAGATATTGTTGTGGTATAAAATATAAAATGCAGACCGAGATGATAGAATCTCCTGGGTTGGAAGGGACCTTAAAAATAATCTAATTCCAACCCTGCCATGGACAGGGACACCTTCCACTATCCCAGGATGCTCCAAGCCCAACCTGGCCTTGGACACTTCCAGGGAAGGAGTTGCCACAGCTTTCCTGGATAACCTGTGCTAAAAATTTCCAAATATCTCATCTGAAGCTGTCAGTTGGAAGTTATTCCCTGTTGTCCTGTCACTATAAGCCCTTGGAAAAAATCCTTCTCCATTCTTTCCTTCAGGTACTGGAAGGTCACAATCATGATCCTGTGTTTTGTACCAAGAGCAGACAAGAACCTTTCACATTTTGCACCAGTGGCTATTTGTTTGATTTATCCCCCAAAATGCCTTGGAGCATTGGTGTGTTTTTTTATTATTCCCATGGAAGTGGCTCACTGGGAGATGCTGCCCAAGCTGCAGGTGAGGGGTCAGCAGGAGAGCTGAGATTTCTTCAGCACATCCAGCCCCAGCTAAACCTGCAGCACAGCACCTCTGGATTCCAGAGCTGGATCAAGTGGGCAAGGAAAAGACCCCCAAAGTGGCCCTCTACCGTATCAGCATCTGATTGCAATTTCTGATGGCAATTTCTTCCTTTTTTTACACAATTTTCCATCTGTCTGGGTAACCAAAGCCATGCAGATGACTGGAAGGAAACGCCAATTCTTTTTACTTTTGTTGAAATGACTTTCACCCTTCTGCTATCGTATTCTCTGCTACATTTAATTTGTTTTGGTTTAGCACATTTTAGCTGAGCAAACAATTTGTATGTTATGACTCGAGCCCGTTTTAGAATTGTTCAGGATTTTTTTTTTTCCCCCTTTTTCACAGCTTTTTTTCTAACCTGTCTGTATTCAGCTCACACGCTGGGTTGTATTTAAACAGAAGATCAACTGATAATTGCAACACCACTGCTGGCGTCGCTCGAGTGATGAGGCTGCCAGCATTTCCAGGTTGAATTTTGGCATCCAACACCGCAGCCTGGAAGCCAATTTTATTAAAATGAGTAGAAGGAAAAATCTGTTTGGCCTCTTTTGCTTGATAAGAGTATAAAAAGGCAACATTTTAAAAGAATAAATGAATGTTGAGAACACAGTGTCTGACCTGTGGGGATTTTTGTGGTGTTTGCCACCGTGCTGAGGTGTGCAGGTCAGTGTCTGGGGATGGGATCACCCTCATCCAGAGTCTCATTTTCCCAGATGAGGGCATTGACCACTCATTAATTCATTATTTACAATGAGGGGCACCCAAGGAGTGTTTGGAGCTGGGGGCCCACTGTCCCCAGATGAGCATGAAATCCCACAACAAGTCCACTGCTGCCCCAGTTCATCCCAGAAATTCCACATTCCTCAGTAAAAACGCAGCCATCCTCACTTGTTATTGTCTGAGGGCCCATATCCTACCACCTCCTCTGGAAAATGTGCAACCACACACCAGCAGAATACAGATGAAAATCTGCACTCATATAATTTTATATTTAAGCCTATGGGATAGGGATAATTACAGTTTTAGAATGGGATCAAAAAGCCCAGATCTACAGAGACTCTTTGAAGTCAATATCTATTTATTATAATTACACAACATCTTCCATCGGACCTGAAAGCATTATTCAGGCATTAATAAATTAAAGTTTGCAAAAGACAAGCTTCCCATGCCACTATTTATCCCCATTTTATGGATAGGCAACCTGAGGAACAAAGAGTTGAGGTGAGTTGCCTCTGTGTTCACGTGGACACTGGTAGTTGCAGTTAGCCACAGGCTTCCAAACAGAACATTTGGCTCTTCTTAGTCCCCAGATTCTCTTGACATTCCCTGCATTCTCACACCTGGGGCTTTCCTGGCTGGAGATGCCAAAGGCCAAACATTCTGGGATGTAGTGAAGCTGCTCAGTCAATGAAACTATTAACACTTTGTATTTAATATTGCCTTTATCCAACAAATGTATTTATTTAACCACTGTGAGCTGCACAGAAACTCTTGTTCCACTTTCCTCATGTATAAGAAGAAGAGAGGAGAAGTGGAAATATGACTTGTATAAGGTGGTTTAGGGAATAAAATCCAAGCTGGGAAAGCTGGGAGCCAAAACTTCCTTCTGGCCACCCCTCTCCTTTAATTCCTGGGTCACAGTGTGGCCGTGGTGGGTGAGGAAGCTGTGCAGCAGCACCCAGCAAACAGAAATCTGGGGAAATTTGGGCAATCTTTTGACAAAAGGCAGCAGTTGCTTAGCAGTTATTGAAAAGACAGCTCACCACTGAAATATTGCAGTGCTCCATGGAATGGAAGTAAATTTGGGTCTGAATGGAGCAGTGCCAACCTATAACCAGTGTTTTGTTCAAAATAACTCTGCTGGCAGGAGGAATAGAATCATGGAATCATTAAGGTTGGAAAAGACCTTTAAGATTATAATTTCCAGCTCTCTGGTAGCCCGAGTTGGTGTTTTCTGGAGAAATTTGCACCTTGGAGATGGTGTTCCATGAAAATGTGCTCACTACTGCTGCTCTGTGCCAGGGCAGAGCACACCAGAGCTGAGGTGATGCTCCAAACACCAGGCACCCCCAGAGCAGCAGGAATTTCCTCCAGCTCACCCCAAACTGCAGCATCAGGGCTCAGTTGCTGGGGCCAGCCTGGCACGGGACCAGCTGGAGTTTCTGGAAGCCACCTTGGCTGTCAGGGCTGGCTTTGGCTGGGCTGCTGGAGGGAAGGAAGCAGTGTTTGCCTTGGCTTGGCAGAGGGCACTGTGTCTCCTCTCATGCTCCACGGGCACCTCTGTGGCAGGGGAGGCACAGCTGGCACAGCAGAGCACAGTGTGAGCCCGTCCTGCCCTCCTGGCTTCTGATCCTCAGCAGTCCCCAGGCTCTCCAAGACACACACACCCTTAGGAAAGGCTCCCACCAACTTCCTCTGCTGCGATTTTCCCTTTTGCATTATGTTTGACATTTTTGAGGCTGAGCTTTGTTACAGGCTATTAGCCTATGGCAGTAGGCTGGGGAGATAAGACTTCATCAAGCTATAAATCACACCAAAGCGTGGAAAAATGGGAAATTCGGAGGTTGCTCCAGCAGCTCTGGTTGGGTTTGCCTGAGCATTGGACTGATTGCAATATTTCAAGTGACTGCTGGTATCAGCCAATGCTGCAGCTTGCAGGGAAATGAGTTTGGTGCCTTGTGTCTGAACAGCAACACTATTAAAGTTTTGTACTTAGCATCGTTACTGACTTTGTGGGATCACTGTAGCAAGTTTTAAATGATGCATGAAATGAAGAATTCCTGCCCATCCTAAGGAGAGATAATGCAGATAATAGACTGCCTTGCAATCACAGCTGTGCAGTGTTTTTTTGTTCTGCTCACAGAAATGCCCTCCAAAGCCCAAAGTAACAGTATATACAGCACACTCACAGGGTGGGATTTTCCTCACTGGGTTTATCTGACTATTCTCCCTCTCCCCTCTCTTGCACACATTCCAGGAGGGCAGAGTCTATGGATTATGGACAGGGGCACAGATGCCCAGAGCCCCCAGCTCAGCCCTGCATCCTGAGGATACTCGTGCTCCTCTCCACCACAGAGCTGCTGCAATAATTTCATAGCTGCTGCCCAGATGTTGTTTTATGTCAGATTTTAAACCATCACAGTGGGCAACTGCAAGTGTTTCCAAGCAGGGAAGAACCTCATTTTGCTGCACCACACACAGGACCCCAAACCAGCGAGTAGCAGGACCAGGAGGGAGTATTTTGGTATTTTGGCCAGCAGACCTCCATGCATGACTCCAAAGATTCGTGCAATCATTCACAACCCAATGGTTCAAACACAGAGAAGAAAATCCAGGTACAAAATGTGAGACCTCACCTTAGCAATGTTTCATTTGAGGACTGGATTTGGCTGATGGGGCCCTGGCACATCCCAGGTCAGGTGTGTGGGGGAAGGTACAGATGGACAAAAGCAGTCACAGTGGTACAGTCAAGGCAGGTTTTTATCACTCAGAGGTTTTGTCATCCACTTGGGCATTTTGTCATGTCACGTTTGCTCCAAAAGTCACGTTTCAAACACATTTATACTGTCATGTGCTTTATACTCTAAGAACTTAATTTTTTCCTTTTTTTTTTTTTTTCTGAACAGCATTTTTTATGTGTGAAAAATCGATAATAAATCACATGGCCTTGCTACTCAAGGCTTTTGCTTTTGTTCAGTGTCCTGGTGAGTGTTAAGGGCATTGACAACACACAAGTTGATTCAGAAAACCCAGCAATGGGTCTTTTGGAGAAATAAAGCTCTATTGGGTCATTCATTTTTTTTTAAAGTCACATATTAAGAACCAGCTTGTAAGTAAAGGAATGCCACATCATTCCAACTGTTAAACATCCTATGATTTTCTTTCAATAAGTTCAGGGATTCACAGGAATTACTTCATTAGGTTAATACTCCACGACACCAGTTTTTACTTGTCACAAACATTTTTCTGCGCTCCCCAAATATTCTCTCTGAATTCTTTTCTTTGTCCCTATGCTTTCAAGAGTATTTAAGGAAGAAAAATGTGCAACTCCTCCACAGCAATATATTTCCAGGAGCTGGAAAAGCACTGGGAGTGAGTAGAAGTTAGTCCCCCGCTGTATTTTCAGCAGTTAAGTCCCATTTTCATTGACTCACATGCCTGTCAATTACACTCAACAATATTTATGAAAACAAAGTTATAAAGCAAAGGAAATCAATGTTACTGTTATTGTTATAAAAAATTGCACCTCCTGGTAATCTTATTTGGGGCATTGCTGCT
>NC_142250.1:36659291-36701791 GCF_052056855.1 Sturnus vulgaris
GTGACAAACAGAGTGGAATTCATCACCAACATTAACCCCTGGTGTCTTTCCCGTGGGACACATCCTGAGGTGCTGTCCCAAGGATGTTTGTCCCAATTGTCCCATGAGCTCCTGTCCTGTCCTGGCTGCACTGACACACTTTCAATCCGGGCTGGCTGTACAATAAATTGGCCTTTTTTCCCCAAAGAGCTCCGTGTGTGTTGCTGTCCTTTCTCTCTCTTTGCAGAGCAGTGACCACACTCCCACATCACTGAAAAAAATCCATCTCATATTATAGCATTGGGTATGACCTCCACAATTTAAAATCATCCCCATGTTGCATATGGAGCTGGTCTCTGCCAGAACAAGGTGCTGTTTTCACGAGG
Organism: Sturnus vulgaris; assembly: GCF_052056855.1. NCBI lineage: Eukaryota > Metazoa > Chordata > Aves > Passeriformes > Sturnidae > Sturnus > Sturnus vulgaris. The sequence continues at coordinate 36,659,657 of NC_142250.1, forward strand.
TGTTTTCCATGGAAATGAGCTCTGGAGAAGGAAGCTGTGGGAGTCTGTCAAGCAGGCAGCAAACTCAGGTCTGAAGTGTGGCATTTCCTGATGCACATCCTTAATTACAACAACAGAATAGAGAGTGTGGAGGAGGAACTTTTACAGAGCGTTAAAGGAAGGAGTGATAGGTGGTACAGCTGTCTGGATTTCCTTGGAAATACGAAGCAATATCATTTATTAATTATGCTGAGGTAACTGGGAAAAAATTTAAATATAGAAATACCTGAAACCAGTAATTGGCTGGAAAGTCCCGTCCCCCCCCCCCTCCCATCTTACTCTGCTGCTGTAGAAATTACCAACAAAATATATTCTGCTTCATTTCCCATGACACTAAACACTTGGAATATGGTTCCACATCTTAATATTATTGAAAGATGAAGTGACATTATGAAAAAAACTAACGCAGAGCTCCTCTCTTCCTGAGCAGGCAGTGCCAGCTCCATCTCCTGGAATCTAAATGCTCCTTTCTTTTGCACCTGGCAATGTGGAGGACCTGCTGCACAAATCTGGTCTCAAAATCATCCTTCCCCTCATGCTTTTGTTCCATGATTGACTGGCAAAAATAAGGAATCAGCAGACTGGTTTTCAGCCTCCAAGATGAGCTGCTGGACTTCAGAGTTGTGGGCAAACATTTGTGAAAACACAACAAAATTGTATAAACGTGATCTGACATCAGACAACATTGAATAATTTAGGGATAGCGCTCATCACCTGCAAAGGAGGAGCATGTCCATGACATAAATGTCCAGAAAGCTGTCCATGGATATGGGGAAAGCAAGAAGGAATGGGGCAACTCCTGTCCTAAATCACCTGGAAATCCCCAGCCTGGTGCTGCATGGAGAGGTGCCTCCATCAGCCTTCCAAAGAGCTGGATGAGCTCCCAGGCTGGGCACTGGTGGTCCATGCATCACACACTGATCACTAAACTGGGCTGGAAATCCCCACTGAGGAAGGAGAGAGACAAATCGTGCTGTTCCCCAGCAAAAAATTGGTTTGATGGATCAGAGCTGCAGAGCAATTGGCACTGCTAAGCTGTGATTTTTATTTTAAATAGAATATTTCAGGTATAAGTGCAAAATATTTCTCTAGCTATGAGACCCACATCAATTAAAATGGAGCATCATAGGTCTTAAACATTCAAGATTTAATTGTCAAAAATGAGTAAATTCTAGGTTAAATCTATTATTCCAGCCTTTTAATCCTATGGGATAAAGGTGGTTGACAGATTATATATCCAGCCCCACTCAAGAGGAGCAGTAAGGTTGGCCAGAAATAGGGTGAAACCATTAAAGAATAATTTCCACTTTTTCCAAAGACATTTATTTCTGTTTTACAAGGCATAACCAGTTTATTTTGATGGCTACCAGACCCACTAATTTCTCTTGGAATCACACAAAATGATTCCTCAAGAACCACCATGCCAGGCAGTGTAGGAAACACACCTCAGAGTGGTTGTTAAAGATAAATTCCTTGGAAGTTTGACTTGGCATTCTTCAATTACTACTCTAATTATTCTTCTATTACTTAGGCAGTGAGCCAAAGGTTTCCTGGGTGCAGAGGAAGTTAATAGGGGAGATGAAGCGAGATTGTGAGGCCATGTCAGCATATGTTCATTAAAACCTGATTTCTTCAGCATTAAACTCACTTCTGGCACCAACAACGTCCTACTCTGCCTGTGTATTTAATGATAAAAAAATAAGAATAATTATTTACAATATTTCCTGACCTAGTTTCTTTGGTTGTTTGTTCAGAACTGTACCTATTCTTTTTTTTTTTTTTTTTTTTTTTTTTTTAAATGAGGAATTCATTGGGAAATCTACAGTAAAGAAGGTGCTGTCTCCTGTTCGTTGCTAGAAGGAAATTAAGGAGTTTCCAAAAGCTTCCCAGTAATCCCCACTGCTTTCCAGTGTTCAGTGGTGGATATATATAATTACATATGAAAAAATTACATTTGAAGAAAGTTATTTGAGTTGTAAAGCCAAGTACTTGAAAGTTAAGAAATGGTATTTTTACCATTGCCTGTGCAATCCTGGTTCTTCCCACTTTTGTATCCAAGTTCTAATATTAAAAGAGAGGGAATGGGAAAAAATTACGTGGTTATGTAGTTAAAGATTGGATCGTAATGCACGTGCTCCTGGGAGCAGAACTGGGGTTGCAGACATATGTAACTGTAAATCTGGCATTCCTGAACATCCAGATCCTGCCTATCCAAACCAAATCACTTCCTTTTAACATATTTTTATGTAATTTCCTGGTTTCTTTCATTTCTAAGGGAATATTTATAAAGCAAATCGTCTTATGCAGAGCTGTTTAAAATAATATTGATTTCTTGCGTCCAGTTCCCTTTCTTTTTCTCCCTCTTCCATCTTTGATCACTTTCTTTTCCAGGGAAAATACAGAAATATTCCCTCTGTGGAGGCACCTGGGGGGTGTTGGGGAATACTGGGAGAAGATGCAGGGATTAAGGTGATGTTGGGCTCCAGGGTCAGGGTCAAGATTCTTTGGAATTTCATAAAACCCACCTGTGACCTGGGAGCCAGAGGAGGGAAACTCCAAGGAAAAAAAAAAAAAAAAAAAAAAAAAAAAGGCCAAAGGGGCTTCTTAAAAATCAGTTTATAACTCAGTTAAAGCTGAGAGACATTTTGTGGGACCAGAAAAAGCCCTTCTCTGCCCTGAAGGCTTCCTTCCTGCCAAATTTCAAGTCAGATTTCAGGCAGCTGTTGGAGCTCATCCCAAAAAAAAAAAAAAAAAAAAAACAACAGTATTGGGAATCACCCCCAGCACGGAGGTCCGGGTGACCAAGGGGCTCCTGCTGAGAAATGTGATTTTTTGAAGTCTGGGGAGTTTGCCATTGGTGGTAGAAGAAGAAGAAAGTTGTCTCTGAATTTCCAGCCCCTCAAGGCTCATCCCCAGCCCATCCCATTGGAATGAGTTGGGACATTAAAGGAAAGACAGAAGAAAAAATCTCTTGTAGATGTTGGAAACCAATCTAAATCCTTCCTGGACAATCTGCTTATTGAATATGTTCATTTAAATTCACTTCACAGTCAAGGAAAACGAGAATTTTTTAAAAATAAATGTTTATTAATGCATGTTACAAGCAAAATAAATCCACTCTCTTCCTCCCCCTCCACCCCAAACTCAGACCAGAGAGAACCTGAGCTGTGCTCAGCATTAATTGTACAAATCTATATATTTTAATTATTTTTTTTTAAGTAGGCTTAACAAAAGCACAATTCCATGGATCACCAATAAACAAGGTTTTTTTAAAAAAAATCCCTTTTAAAATTATGAAAGGAAGAAAAAGTATCAAGGTAGCCAAATCTCGAGGATGTCTTACAGCATATTAGGTATAGATCCAACCTCAAGGAATTTTTATTAACCTCTCAGTGCTCCCAAACTCAGCAAAATTCCCCCAAATCAGAGCTCAGTGTCCCACAGCAGAAGCTGCCAAACGTCTCCACAGGGCTGAGGACCACGGGCTGTGTTTCTGTGGCTTGGAGCCGTGTCCTCACCCCACGGGGAGGACCAGCACTTTGCATGTCTGGCATTTTTTAGTGCACAGTGTGGATATTCAGAGGCAAAATCCTTGGATTCCACATCCCTGCTTCAATCTGCAGGGATCAGGAGCTGAGGGTTTGGCTCTCGGCTGAGTTTGGCAGGAGCTGCTCTCTGTGCAATGCACCAGCACCAGAATCCTCCCTTCCCAGCCAGCCCTGAGCATCTCCCACCTCCACAACCCTTTCTCCTTGCTGGTTTTCTGGGATATTTTTCATTTTCTCTTTTCATATTTACATATATATATATATATGTGCACAAACAATGGGATGGGAATGCTGGAGCAGCTTTTATTCCATCACAACCATCAGTCTCGTTTTACAGAACCGAGCAAGGGAGATGGAGCAGCTTCAGCTGCTGGCACAGCACACCAAGTTCTCTTTGTGACAAAGTCTTTTAACAACTTTCCAGCCAACAGCATCATATTAAAATCTGACCAGTATTGCTCAGGCCAATTAATAAAGCTACGTGTACATCTTGCTTTGAACAATGCTGCTTGTAATAGATTAAAACAATGGATAAAGCTTCATTATTAAGCTTGCATATTTCTACTCTCTTGCTTAACATATGTTCCTGAGGCCTATCTTCACACAGCTCACAGCCCCATTGTTTCTTGTCCTTGCATCTTCAGCATTCTTGCATTTCTCCATCCTGAATTTGTTTTCACACAGCTTTCTGAGAGTTTTATACCTTTTCTATTTCCCACATTTTCCGAGGTGTAAAGTTGCCTTTCCACACGATATTGGCAACCTGTCCTAAGCATTATTCCTTCTGTTGTGTCCTATTTGCTTTCCCACAGATCACCCTGCTTTAAAGCACAGGGATGCAGAAGCCAGAGGGGTTTTGGGGGTGATGGGAGATCAGGGAGGGGTTTGTGCCCAAATTCTGCAGCCCTGGCTGGGGTGGGTGCTTCAGGCTGAGCATCCTCGCTGGGGGAGCTGGTTCTGGCTGGGCTCTGGGCAAGAACTTTGAACCAGAAGCACTCGGGTCGGTACCGGGGGTGATGCTGTCCCACCCCTCTGTGTGTGACGTGGACAGGGGCATCGGAGGATCTGTGGCACATTTGCAGAGGACACTGAGCTGTGTGGGGCAGTGACAGGCTGGAGGGAAGGGCTGCACCCAGAGACACCTGGACAGGCTGGAGAATTGGGGTGATGAAAAACTCCTCATGAGCCAGCAGTGAGTGCTCCCAGCCCAAAAATCGACTGAGTCCTGGGCTACATCCAAAACACTGCAGGGAGCAGGGGAGGGAGGTGCAGTGAAAGGACAAGGAGCAGTGGGTACAAAGTGAAAGAGGGGGAATTTAGTTTGGATATTAGGAGGGATTTCTTCCGTGGGAGGGTGGGCAGGGCTGGCAGAGGGTGCCCAGATTTGCTGTGGCTGCCCCTGGATCCCTGGCAGTGCCCAAGGCCAGGCTGGAGCAGCCTGGGACAGTGGGAGGATGAGATGATATTTAGTGTCCCTTAACATTCTCTGAAGATCCCTGGAGGTGAATACAAATGTTCCCATGAACCAGAAACTTAAAGGAGGGAAAACTGCATCCCATTAACTGGAAGCTGTTGTAGAAACCACACACTGTGTGCCAGTGGTTAAACTGTGGTTCACCAGAGGCTGATTCTGAGCTGATTTTTCTGGCAGAAAAAAAACCTCAGCCATCCCTAATTGTGAAGCAAAGGGGTGAGGAAGGGTTTTAGAGTCACCTGTGTCACCCTCACCCATGAAAATCTTCACCCACTGTGAACCCAACATCTACTGCTTCACCTCCAAACCCATCTGCCACCATCAGGGACATCTACCAGCTCCTAAAACACCTGCTCCGAAATCTCTGCTCATTGCAATTAAATATTTAGATAATGCTTCATTTATGAAAATTAGATTTTAGACGTGAATTAGGACTACCTTAATTATTACACTAAAACATGGAAATGATAGTATATTATTAGAAACATATTTTTCTTGCAAAACTGTGTTTGCAATCGCGCCAGGAAAAAAAAAAAAAGTTATGAAATAGAGTTTTTATAGTAGGTGTTAATTCTGAATAATTAGGATTAGGCACTGGGGATTTGCAACCCAAATAAAAATTTCCTAATTAACCCTTATATTGGCCCTAACAGAATAGCCAAATAGTTCAGCAATAAAAAAAAAGAAAAATGGAGAAAAAAAAAAAAAGCTCTCCACATATATAAGTGGATATCTAATAGTCTAAAACAAAATGGGATTTAAAGACAACTCCTGGAAAATGTTTACAAACCCAACCAGAGCCATCCAGAGAGCTGGGATTTGGATTTGCTATGATGTGATCAACATGATCCAGATATTTTAGGATCACATCCCAAGGAGGAAAAGTGAAAACATCTTAGATCCTTTTCTTCACACTCTCTTAATGCATATGCTACCTTGCTTAATTTCCTTTTGTAATGATTAATAGGGTTTATTTGGGCTTTTTGGGATTTTTTAATTGTCTAGATTTTCTTAAGTATCCCGTGGCTTGTCCAGGAAGTGATGTATTGATAGGAATAAGAGTTGGCAGTCCCTTGGGAAACATTCCAGCCAGGATGGACACACAGGGGCAGGGACTGGAGCCTCCTCAGCTCGGGCATCACCTTTTGGAGCTGCACTGGATCCATCTCTCCTTTTAAAGGTCCTCAGAAAGCAGCCCTGAGCAACAGCACTCCAAAGTGAGGGGGGCAAGAAGGAGGGCAGAAAATAATTCTCATCCTCAGCCAAGGGCAAGAAGAGAAGCACAGAATGTCCTGAGTTGGAAGGGACCCACGAGGATTGAGTTCAACTCCTGTTCCTGCACAGGACACCCCCAAAATCCCAACCTCCAAACAGTCCTGGGGCTCTGGCTCTTCTGGGCTCACAGAAACACCAAGGCACTGCAGAGGATCTCCAGTTCATTTCTCTGCCCGAGGTGTAACAGTCAATGCATAAATCCAAGGTAAAATCCACCCTGCTCCAGTTCCATATGTTTTAAAGCTTCTTCTATTTTTATTTCCTAGACAGACTTGGCAAACTGCAGAAATACGAGCTACAACTTGAGCTGAAACAAGACCTGGCCAAACTTTGAGGTTGCCAGGGTCTGAGATGCATGAAAAATCGAGGCAGCTCCCTCTAGATACGATCATTTTATGAGTTAAGAAAACACGGAGGCATCCGTCCAGCAGGTGAAATGTGCCAAATGTCCCAGTTTGCTGGAAAAATGTGGCACCAGGCTCACTCAATGCTGCAAATTCTCCTCTCCCACTGCATGTGGATGGATATGGATCACCTGGATGAGAATTCATTACCTGAATCACCAGGATGAGAACAGCACAACCCCATTGACAATCACAGGACCCAAGGGAATGGCTGGAGCTGGGCCAGGGGGGGTTCAGGTTGGATTTTAGGGAAAGGTTCATCCCCAGAGGGTGCTGGCACTGCCCAGGTTCCCCAGGGAATGGGCACAGCCCCAGAGCTCCAGGAGTTTGGACATTGCCAGGTTGGGATTTTTGGGGTGTCTGTGCAGGGGCAGCAGCTGCTCTGATGATCCTTGTGTGTCCCTTCCAGCTCAGGACATTCCCTGATTCCATCAAAGGGACTTGTGCCTGATGTCTGATTCCTGAACAATGCTGGCACAAGAGAGAGGAAGATTCATGTCTAAAAAGCTCCATCAGACCAATATTTAGCCAACATTAATTACCACCCTTATTAAGAATGAGCTGAAACATTGGTGTTTACAGATACAAGCAAAGTGCATGAAACTGGGACAGCACAAAGCTTTCTAATAACCATTTTAGGCTCCAATCATTCAAATAACCGCAGACAACACTTTAAATAACCTCAAATGCACCTTGGTTTAGCTCAGAGAAATACACAGTGCAGTGTATTATATACACACCTCGTGCCTCGTGAGCGCTCTCTCTCCAGCTTGCTCCAGATGCAATTGGAGCGAGGCTTTGCAGCTCCCAAATCCCTTGGGATGCCCCCACAGCATCCACTGCTCTCCCAGGCCCCATTCCCAACACTCCAGCCCCACCATGGGAGCACTGCCAGGCTGTTACCCACAGACCACGCTCTGCCTCCCAGGAAAACCAGGATTTTGCTCAAGGTTTATAGATTCAATCAAACCTCCTCAAACAATTCCCATGGAAGTACTCCATATACATGAGGCTGAAGCCTTAATTTTTTAAGTTTGCTTTTCCCCTGCCGTACAGATTAAATACATAATTTGATTTCATCTCATTCAATTTTAAAACGATTAATCTTATCAAAACCCACACGAGTGGTCCCAGCTCGGTCCAGCTGGACAGGTGCATCTCAATTCCAAGGCAAACACCCATCCTTGACCTGGATTTTGTCTCCATGCACCAGGAGCACTGAGTCCCTGTGCCCAAAATACTGTCTCCAGTTGAAAAGAGAAGAAAAATCCAAATTCCCAAGAGCTCCACAGAGCCCAAAAAGAAAAGCAGGGTTCCATTTTCCTCTGCTGGCACGCTGCCTCCTGCAATGTAGGCTGGATTTCCTTCTTTTAAAATCTGGGAACAATATAAATGGGAGATAACTTGCAATCCTTAATGCTTTCCATCCTCTTTGCAAAATCTTTTTATAATGCTCAAATAGTTGGCTTCCAGTGATGATCTTATAATGATCCTAGGGAGTACTGAGAAACTGCGAGTAAATTCAAGTCAAATACATTTTAGAAAATTAATACAATATCACAGACCTTATATTGAATAATTTTCATTACAGGATATAATTCTCTTACTGGGGAAGAGCAATAACATGGTGATTGTTGATGTTGCCAGTGCTTTTTCTGTATTTTTTTTTTTTTTAAATCTGCAATACTTAGGCAGTAAATTGTGCTGTTATAGTTGCTCAGCAACCATAACTTCTGCATACTCACCTCCCATGGTTTTGTAGCAACAACAATCTTATGATAACAAGGGGATGGGTTTTTTTTTTTTTTTTTTTTTTTTTTTTTTTTTTTTTTTTTGTAATCAAGATTCTCCTTGATATGCAAATGTATGCAACATTTAATGTATTATGTATGGGAAAAAATTAAAATAATTATTTCATTTGAGTAATGAGCCTTAAGTGTTGATTTCGGATTTCGAAAGGCAGGAATGGACCTGCTGAAAATTTGATACCAATAAACAGAGGAATCTACTGGCATAGAGTAAAACAATTATCTTCTCCTTGGAACACCTGCTATTTACATATCTCAACTGTGAGATACAAAACAGGAACAGGAAGAACATTCTGGCTTTGTGGGTTTGAGTTTTGGAGAAGAGCAAATGGCCATTTAAGACAAGAGGAAAATAACTAAATGAAAAAAAAAACAAAAAAAACCAAGAGAAATTGATTCAGTAAATTCAGGACCTGCAGAGCAGGACAAAATTATGTTAATCTTCTCCAGAGAAACTTGGTTTTCTTGGGTAGACCTCAATTCAAGCATTAAGAGCCTGAGAGAATTTTGGGCAACCCCAAAGCAAGAGACAGAGGGACCTGGGTTCCACATCTCCACCCCCCCCAAAAAAAAAAAAAATCAGATTTTAACAATTGTTTTTTCTTATGGACTTAGTTCTTATGTACTTTTCTCTTTGGACTGAGGTGGAATTTGCTCATGGATGTGCTGTTGTACCTCACCAAGACTTTAAAAAAGCATTTTTCCTTATTTGCAAAGTTTTGATGGAGCTTGGGTTTTTTTTTTTTTTGTTTTCAGAATGGTCCTATACTCATGGTACATTTATTTTTATCCTTATCTTGTACATGAAGAGAATAAAAAACTAAATACAGAAGTTATTACATCATCCTGCAGGAACATCAATGGACCAAAATGATTCTCTTCATGATTGTTTTAATTAGGGAAAAAGCAAAATTATCTACATTTCTGTGTTAACTGTTAGAAGGAAAAGAATGATTTGATATTGCACTCTTTATTTGGAGAAATCTGTGATGGCACAACACCTCTGAGTGATTTTAATTATTTAATATAACAAGTTTGCTTCCTTTCAAGTAGAATAGAATTTAACTTTTTACACCTGCACCAAGTTTGGGTTCAGCTTTAATTTCACTTTCTCATTTGATTCAGATTTCCCCAAAATGAACACAATTGAGTTTCTTCTTTTTGGTACCTGGGATTTAATGACAAATTTATGTGGCACCACAGAAGAGGGAGCTGCTCTGGGCATCAAAGAGGGAATTTTCCCTGTTTTATCTCTGCCTAATCAGGACGTCCTCCAAATTCTGGGAAGCTCTGTAAGTATTTGAACATGGTGTTTCTTTATTAAATGCCCTAAATGGAGCCTCCTGCTCTGAAATGTTGCTGTTGAGTGCCAAGACCCCTCCACCTGAGCACCACAATCCATGGTGCTCTGCTCGAGCTGAGATCAAACCAAGAATTGCACTTTTCTACAGCCCTGAGGCCACCACAACAAAATTATCTGCCAAGCAGCACGACTATAAATAGAAAAAATAAAGAAATCCGCCCTGGACTCTTTAGAGAAATGACTTTTTTCAGCTATAGAAAGGGAATAGAAAGTGACTTCCCACTGCCAGCAGCCTCCTGGTCCTCCACCAGGATATTGCTGGGCACCTTTCCCAGTCACCTGCAAGAAACCCTCCCTCACCCAGCCCTCAGCTCTTCCCAGGGCTGAAAGCATTTAAACAAAGCTTTAACTCAGATGTGCCATCAGAAGTGGCAGTGCAGGGAAGCTGCCACATCCCTGCAACGCACTCCACATTTTCCCCAAGGACCTCGTGGTCCGGGTTCCAAATATAATTAGGAGAAATTTCAAACACTGCTTTAGATTACGTATACAGTAACACACAGCACTGACATAACTGTAGAGGATATTTCTTCCAGTCTTTAATCATCAAGTCATATTTTGTCTTCTTTACATATAGGTCATTTCTTTGACAGAATAAATTATGATTAGCCTCTTAGTTTAAATGTAAAATTTAGCAGAACTATAGTGTCACTGCTCCCTGTGTTCTTCCTTTCAGTATTTCTCTTTCATTAAAACTGCCTTTGAAATCTTTTACCCTCTACTCCATCTGAAGCCCAGGGAGGACACTCTAATTTCTGAAACCCTGTCTGTGCTAAAGGAAAATGTGGAGGCTCAAGCTTCTGCATCATTTTTTTTTCCCTTCTTTTTTTTTTTTTTTTTTTTTTTTTTTTTAGGATACCAAGATCACAGTGATGCTGGTCTACAACAGGCAGGGAGCAGCCAGGCAGAATATGGGATGTGCTGGGAGATTTTTCATGCAAACTGGGTCTTTTCTTAGAGCACAGTTCTTCCCTTAATATCCAAAGAACAAGACCAAACAGAAACAACTATTCTTTGTTCAGACACAAACCTTTCCCTTCCCCAAAATTTTAGATGCCGTATATGGATGTGCATATATAAAATATTTACTCTGAACAGAGACAACTTATGAAATTCAACAGGCTGGGCCCTTTTGAACATCATAAACTTTGCTGGCCAGGCTGATGTGTTCATGCATAATTTTCACTGCCTCCAGAAACTCTTTTTCTGTTCGATTCTCTTTGCAGCTCAGAAGTGTTTGGAGAGTGCACAACAGCTCCCTGCACATCCCAAAAGGTGCCAGGCACTGTCCCCACTGTGTAAAAACTCTGATTGCTCAGGGCATGCCAGAGCTGTGCCAAAATCCCACCCGGGATCACGTTGGGAATCAAACACTCACTCAAACTGGGGCAGCACTTGGCTCTTGCTGCCACACCGAACTCCATCCAAAGCACCAGGGAAAAGCTCTTCCCCACAGTGTTTTCACAAGGCCCTGGGTGCCCATTAACAGGTACAGAATCATGGAATCGTGGGCTGGTTTGTGTTGGAAGGGACCTTAAAGCTCACCCAGTTCTCACTAGACCAGGTTGCTCCAAGCCCTGCTTAACCTGGCCCTTATTTGTTTAAGCTGACACCACAGCAAGGCAAAAAAATATCAGAAAAGAGAATAAAAAAATCAAAAATAAATCACAAATAACCAAATATTACATTGCTAGGAGCAGCTCCATCAACTCCTGTGGTTCTGCTTTGAGAAACACCAAGCCAGGATGAGAAGGGAAATAATAAAATGTGTCAGACATGCCAAGGCACTTTTTCACTGGGCTGAAACCTCTTATTACCCAGCCAGCAAGATTGTTTAAGTGCTGACCAGTTTGCAAGTTCAATCTCTGTAAATGTGAGTGCAAAAAGCAAAGAAAAGCTTAACCATAACTGTGAGGATCTGCTGTCGGACAGAAAACTAAAATTGCATCAACATATTATAAATATGAGGATTTAAAGCCTTCTGGAGAGGGTGAGGTTATAATGCTGCTGGACCAATACTATAAAACATGAAAGATTTCATCCTGCTGCCATAATTCTGCTACTCTGATGCCGGATTTTCTTAAAAATATGCATCTGCATTGCAATATTTAGAGATGCTCATGATTCTTCTTGATGTATTCTCCCCCAAATCAGAGGATTTCCTTCGGACAGGGGCTCATTTTCAGCTGGGAAAACTAAAAAAGGTTGCTACTTTGGAGCAAGGACCCCTGTGGTCCTCCACTTGGCAGGACAATGGAGTATCCGTGGGAAAACTGGGCCATAAATTTGAGCAGTCCATGGAAAGTGGGAAATGTGATTCTAAATCCTCGGCTCCACTGCACCTCAGAGCCAGAGCAGCATCACAGGATGGGAAACTGGACTGGGGGACAGAGAGCTGAGCATCCACAGCTCCCTCACACCTCCCCTCTCACACTGTCCCCAAATCTCTGTCCCAGAAATGCCCTCCCCGAGCAGGATTCCCATTAAACACAGGGCATGCAGCCCTTGGGGTCTGAGCAATTCCAACCCCCCCATGCCATAAACCCACAACAGAGCCCATAAAACCCTTTAGGAAAATGGGTGTCCAATTCCCATTACCACAGAATGGAAAAAAAAAAAAATAAGAGACCCTAAACTCCCCATTTCAGATTCCCTCTTTTGTTTCAGATAAGATTCCTAAACCTGTTTTGAATGGTCAGATCCTGTGGGAAGATTTTTATCCTTTAGAGTTACTCACATTGTGTTTTGGGATGTAGAGCTGCTGGATCATGGCTCAATGTAAAACAGAGCATGTCCAGCATCATGAAATTCCACTTTTCATGGAAAATATTGCATTAAGAAGAGGTGGAGAACTTCTCCTTGAAAAAAAAGACCAGAGGATGAAATTTCCATTGTAAGTTCCAGGGTAATTTGTAAATAAATATACCTAGTAACTAGTAATTAACATTTTATTAGATAAATGACTCGTGCACACTAAATTACCATGCATAAATACGCCATTAATATGCAGCAGAACTTATAGTTCAAAGCTATCAGCAATGTAAACATATGTTCACCCACTCCATCTCGTGCTCACGGGCTGCCATGAAATACAGCAGTGATTTAGGGGGCTCAGACTACCAGGAAACCTCCTCGTTCATCTGAGGGGATGGGATGAACTGGCTTCAGCCCACAGCAAGGCAGAGCACTTGTTGTGGAGCTGCTTTGCTCATTGTTAATTAGCAGTGGGCAGGAAAAACTCATTTTCTGTCCATTATAGAAATGTTGAGCTGTCTGAGGGTGAGAAGAGAGGATTTCATACACAGAGAGGAGCCTGCCCTCACCCCAGGGAGGATGTGGAGCTGGTGGAGAGTCCAGAGCAGCACCAGGGGGATCAGAGGATGGAGGGAAGGCTGGGAGAGCTGGGATTGTTCACCTGGAGAAGGGAAAGGTTTGGGGTGACCCCACTGTGGCCCCCCAGTGCCTGAAGGAGGAAAGAGGAAAGATGGAGAGAGACAATTGACAAGGGATGGGGTGACAGGACAAGGGGAAAGAGCTTCAAAATGAAATTTGGGAGGTTTAGGTTGGATATTGGGAAGGAATTGTTCCCTGGGAGGGTGGGGAGGGGCTGGGATGGAATTCCCAGATTTGCTGTGGCTGCCCCTGGATCCCTGGCAGTGCCCAAGGCCAGGTTGGACATTGGGGTTGGAGCACCTGGGACAGTGGGAGGTGTCCCTGCCATGGCAGGGGTGGAATGAGGGAATGCCCATAGCAGGGATGAGCTTTAAGGTCCCTCCCCACCCAAGCCATTCAGGAATTCTGTGACAGTGTCAGAGCACATTGCCATCATTGATGAGCCCAGCTGTGCCCAGCTGTGCCCCTCCCACATCCCAGGTGGAATCCAGGCAGGATCAAAGACTTTGCCCATGACCACACAGGAGGTGATGTCAGAGAGGGCAGAGGCTTCAGCCAAAATCAGCCCCTCAGCCAAAACCAGGCACACCACTGTGCCCTGCCCTGAACAGGGATATGTGGTGAAGTATGACCTCCAGGAGATTTACACACCATGTGTGATTGCCACTTGCTACCTAGAAATAGATGAAATTAATTTCCTCTCTATGCCATTCCCCCTCTGTCTCAGAAATCTCTTTTCCAGGAAACAAACAGCAGTGCTGAGCAGTTGGCTTTTATCCTGCTGTCAGGCTCTCCAAATACACCACTCACAGGAATTCCTATTAGTACATAAAATATGACACATGTGAGGAAAGGTTAACCTGGACACCTCACAATCCAGCTCTTGATTAATTCTAATTTCAGAACAGAATAAAACACAGCCAGCAGTGTGCAAGTGACAACCAGAGAGCAGAAAGCACCAGGATGAGGAGGACACCAGTGCAGAACTTTGCTTGGAAAGACATTTTTACCCACCCACACTCTCAGACACAAAGTTGAAAGCAACTTTAATTTCCTCAGGGGTAAAGCTGCATTTATTCAGACCTGTGCCCATCCTGGATGGAAGGCCCATGGAGTTTTGGTAATTTTGGGATGGATACCAGGCCAACAGCTTTTCATCCCAGCCAGGCAAGGGAGTCCTGATATTCCCCCTCTGCCTGCAGGCACCCAGATCCTCCCCCACAGCAAGTGCTCACCTGGGCATGGATGAGCAGCCAACCATGGCCAGCGCCTCCTCCAGCTGGTGCCACCCTTTTATATCCCTTAAACTCCTTAATGGCTCGCTGGAGGTCAAAGACATCAGGACTTTGCCTGTTCTTCCCCCTGGAACATCCCAGCTGCCCTCACCTGGCAGACACGAGGGCACGCAGGAGCCACTGGGTACTTTTCACTTTGCTTCTAATTTAAATACCTGCTTGAACTGAAATGTGGGTTTTATTGTTTCCTTGGATCCTGATTAACCTTCTCAGTCACTGCCACTGGTTTTGGCTGCCAGGGTGTTTTGGCAAATAATTCGCCATCAGGGAGAGCACAAACATTGTTCAAAGCTGCCTCTACCTCCTCTGCAGGTACCTCTGGAGTGCACAAAATCATTTATTGAATGGTTTTCAAAGGCGTTCAAGGTGAGCACAAAACTTTTTGGGTAAAATATCAGACACTGCATGATTCAATATCTTTCCCATTTACAGAGCACACAAGGATACTTCCACAATTTCAATATTATTAGAGGGGCTGTGCTGAAAAATTGACCTTAAAAATCCCCCAACAACTTGTTCTTCGTAAAGGGGAAGGGGATAAAAATCCACCAAAAGTTGTCTGTTCCCTTTTTTTTGAAACAAAACAGCAATTGGGTAAACGTGTGCTATGTACAAATAACATAAAATGCATGTAGCTGGGTAGATGTTTTCCATAACAATGCTGCGAGAAATTGCATTAAACCTCAGACATTATCCCTGGTTTTATAGAATTGCCCACAGAGACAGACACCAACATCACTATTAAGTATCAAGAAAGTACCAGGCTTGTTACAGGAGCTTTATGAGAGCCAAGGATCAAATATTTTTTCACAGTTTTATGTGGATAGTTTCATGAAAATTGATCAGGTCTAAAAAGTCACAGTCCAAATGAAGCTAAGGTTAAAGATAATTTATACATGATATTCCTAATTTTATTCTGAGCCCTTTTATTACTATGTAGGCCTTTATGACTTTAAAGAAAATGTCAGTGGCAGCAAATGACATTGTACTGAATAATCTAGTTATGAGGGAAAAGACATTTAAAACTATTCCAGATCAGCTTTGCTCTGTTCTGCTGAACTTACAGTTTTATCCCACACAGCTGGGCAAAACTCCTGCCTGCATTTTTAAATCGTCTTCATGGTTGCTTTGAGAGCCAATGTCTCTTCCTCTTCTCTTTTTAATTCCTTGGAAATTTCACATTTTCCCCCTTTTTTTTTTTTTTTTTTTTTTTCCCTAAGTACTTGGAGGGAATTCAGCTCTCCTTCACATGCTCAACCCTGTGTGTTGCTGTCTCACAGCCCAGCCCAGCCCTGAATGTTCAGGACAGGGGAAAACGTGCTCAGTTCCTGGTGTTTGTGATTTTTACCTGTCCTTGGGAGCAGCAACTGTGTCCCATCAGCTCCACAGCAGGGACAGAAATTGGAGACAAATTCCTGCTGCTCTTGACATGGACAGACAAGATATTTCCCTGAGTCTCTGTCTGCACAGCACCAGGAGCAGGGATGAGTTTGAAGGGCATCTGTGGCTCTTTTTTGAAGCATCCACATCCCAATTTTCAGGTTTTGTTCCCACCTCTGCTTTTCCTCCTTTTTATCCAATCTGCAAATGTAAAACAACAGCTGCAACAAAAAATCTGCAGAATATTATGGATATTTACTGTGCTATTAGAGAGACAACTGCCTCATGGCAGCAATATTAGCTTTTTTTTTTTTTCCTTTTTTCCAAACAGAAGGAAAATGGGAGAGGTGCAGAGTGACACCTTGGGCAGAGGTTGACTCCCCATTTGATGCAGGGAGGAAGTTTTTGGGGGGTCTCCTTTTCCCATGGGAGTTCCCAGGAGGTTCCTGGAGGAGCGACCAGAGCCCAGCCCCTGTTCCTGCTGCCCCCATAAATTGTGGGACAATTTGTCCTGTTCCTACTTCTCTCCAGGAAAAGGTTTCTGTGGGATGAAAGACCCAGGGAATGGCCAGGAGTGTGCTCCCAAACATTGTGGACACTTAAGTACCTGAGATAAACTAAAACTACCCAAATTCCAGCTGTTGGATTCCCTGAATATTTCGGGATCTGTATTCAAACCGTGCTCCTTGATGAATTTTGGCTTTGATGGAACAGGAGGATGAACACATTAATCTGGCACAGGTACAGTTCTGTTATAAATAAAGTTTTTATAGGAATATCAGTCACTGTGTGATTTACTAAGAGGAAAAAGTGTTACTAAATCAAAATAAAGAGTATTTTCATGTAAGTTTTGGGTTTATATTTAAATTCCTTTTAAATCCTCGGTGTTAAACAGCTTGTCTTCTTTTTTTTTATTTTTATTTTTTCTGTATGTGATTTCTTGTTCAGGGAAAGAAATGAGAGTTGTTATCATTAACAGTCTTCCTGAATTCTGCCACTGTCTGGATCCACACTACCCCTGGTTTTCCAGATGCTTGTTTGAAAGGCAACTGTTATTGCATGTCATAATTGTGTTCATAGCTGAGTAAACACCTTCACAGGTGCAAAAAGACCCGAAAGCTGCAAGAGTTGTAAGGCTGAAAAAGCAGAAATTTTATAGCCTTGTCATGGACAAAGGAGGTGTAGAAATGAAATACAATATTTTCCTCTGTCTGAAGTGTAACACTTGATTAGCTTGAAAAGCAGCGAGAGCCGTGTGGCCGTGCACAGGATTTAATCAAAAACGTAGCTTTGTTTGAAAAGTGATTAGGTAAAAATGTCATTGATTTCTACAGCAAATCTGCTCACTGAGGATTTCAGAGCCATAGACTCCTTTCTCTTCATAATATTTATATTTTAACTGTTTTTCAGCAGTGGCCAAATAGAGCTATCAGGCTAAAAAAAGAGTAGAAATTGTTGTGGCAGAGGATTTTTAAGTGGAAGGCAAATCTTGGCTGCAGGATTTGGCTCTCCCTATTCTCTTCGAGCTCCTCTATTTTTCCTCATCCCTATCTTGAATTTATATTTATTTTAATCAAAAATCAAACTCTTCTTGGGTCAACCAAGCTGAGCTGAGAAGGCAAAGGGGGAAATTTTTTATAGGAGTGCAAGAATTCCAGAGCAGCTGTGGCTGCCCCTGGATCCCTGGAAATATCCAAGGCCAGGTTGAACACTGAGGTTTGAGCAGCCTGGGATAGTGGGAGGTGTTGGGTGGGATTTGAGATCCCTCCTAATCCAAATCATCCTGGAATTCCCTGAAAGAATAGCTGCCTATCAGGAAAAGTGTTCATCCCCATCCCCACCCCTGACCTCTGCTGTGTTTCCAAATCATCCCAGTGTGGGTCAGGCAGGGAATGGCCACAATGGCTGCTCCTTCCCAACTCTACTTTGTTGCTGTTTTGGTCAAGTAAATTAATTAAAATGTAAATTTAATTGAATATATATGTTAAACTACAAATATTTTTTTTTTCTCTTAATGAGTGGATCTGTCTCCTGTAATGTGTATCTTTAAAAGGAAAGGCATTCCTTAGTTACTATAATTAGTATTATGATTACAATTAGTGATATTCTCAGAAACTGCCTAAGTATAATAAATACATATTAACCTGTTCATTTTTATTAAATTATTTCAACCAAGTATTGTTCAGATGAGCAAATGTTTCATAAAACTTCTTCTATAATGTTGGAGAAATTATCAAATCCCCCTTTACCTGAACATCTTTTAATATGATTTTTAATGAGAGAGAAGATATCACAGAAACCCTTGAAGAGTCCTGGAGAGATATTATTGATCTTTGGAGTTAGATCACCTTAATGATTATCTTTCATAGCAGCTGGAATATTCTGTTCCTTGTCTGCCAGAAAGACACATCTGAAGGTTAAATACAGCAGGATGGAGCAAAATTTTGTTGAAAGTTTATAAATCCATCACGTGGAGGAGGGGCAGAGGATGGTTTGCTGCAGAATTCCCCAAAATGTGTCCTTGCTCCTGCTCAGAAGCACCAAGGAGCTCATGCCCAGGGTCTGTGGCTACAAATTGGGGACAAAATCAGGTCAGTTCAAACCTGACACTTTGATAAATAATAAAATTCATCCCTGGGAACACCTAGTGAGTGTTCACTGAATCCTGGAATGGTTTGGATTGGGAGGGACCCTAAATCTCATCCAGTGCCACCCCTGCCATGGCAGGGACACCTCCCACTGTCCCAGGAGCTCCAAGCCCAATGTCCAACCTGGCCTTGGGCACTGCCAGGGATCCAGGGGCAGCCACAGCAAATCTGGGAATTCCATCCCCACCCTGCCAGAGAATAATTCCTTCCCAATATCCCATCCAGCCTTGTCCTGTGTGAAGTATTTGGAGGTCTCAGCCTCGTCCTGTGCCCTGATTTCTGTTCTTTCAGCAGCTCAGCATCCCTCTCTGCAGCTCGGCTTCAAGGAGATTTTCCTTTCTCATGTCAGAGCCTGCCAAAGCCTCCCAGTGCCTCACCAGCGCCCAGGGCAGCCCGAGCAGCCTCACAAACAACAGATTTGATCTTTCTCTGAGCTGGACTTCGTTGGAATCATGTTATCAATTCTTCCTCGGGATCCTTGAGGGTGTTTTACAAAGAAATCAGCATGTGTGGTTTCATAATGATGTTCCACATTTCCCTTCAGAAAAGCAGCGCAGAGGGGAGTGCTGCCAGAGGTTTTATGGCTCGAGTCTAACCTTCCTTAACCTTTTTTTTCTTTTTTTTTTTTAATGTCTCCCAGTATTGACAAGGCCTTTAATTTGTGATCCAAGGCTGTACCACTCCTCAAGATTAAGCAGCAGTGCTGCATTAGGGAGCAGCACCTGGTGGCTGGGAAGGGCAGATCCATGGGCAGATCCCACCTGCTTCCCTCCACATCCAGCCTTGGGGGAGGATGGATCCAGGGGCAGCTCTCCCCTTCTTCCCAGAGAGTGGTAAATCAGTGAATTATAATTCATGTGGCAGATAAATTTATTGGAAAAAAGACCCACAGTGCCAGGAGGAGAATTAGGATAAATGGGCTGGAGTGGGAAGGGCGTGGATTGTGCTCCTGCTCCTGGTGTTTGGGGACACGGGGGTGCCCTGAGCATCCTCCCCACACCATTCCACAGCACAGCTTCCTCACAATCCACGGCAAAGACACCCAGCCCTGGGGACAGCCCTCCCCCAGCCCAGCTCCATCCCAGGGGCCTCATCCACCCCCCCAGGCACTGCTGCAAACACAACCCAGCAGAAATTGGTTCTCCTCCTGCACCGGCATGAACAAACTCCAGGGTGCTCCCAAAAGACTTGGAATTCTCTGTGCTGGGCCCGGGAGCAGCTGCTCAGCTGGGATCACTGCTGGGCAATGGGACAGCGTTATCCATGGGCTGGCTGGGTGCTGGAGCTGAGAGGAGGGACCAGGAGGGGACCAGGGGGGGGTACTGTGACAGCTCTGTGCCACTCCAGGATCCTGCACCACTGGAGCATCCCTCCAGTGGCCCTTTAAGCCAGATTGAAAGATGCTGTGCACTGCCAGGCTGACAAAAAAAGCAGCGTTTTCCGAGCTGTGGAAGCAGCTCTGGATGTTTAATGTCTCTCAATGGCTGGGGTGGGATAGCACAGCATCCATGGAAAGCCAAGCAGCTGAATCCTTGTGCACTGCTTTGA
Organism: Sturnus vulgaris; assembly: GCF_052056855.1. Lineage (NCBI taxonomy): Eukaryota > Metazoa > Chordata > Aves > Passeriformes > Sturnidae > Sturnus > Sturnus vulgaris. The sequence goes on from NC_142250.1 coordinate 36,679,832, forward strand.
AAAATTAGGGGCATTTATAATGTCTAATATGTTGCAAGCCAGGATGATTTAACAGATGGTTTAAAAGGAAAATCAGCATGTCAGGCAAGGCCTGGTGTGTCGCTCTCTGTAGATTTCTATAGAATGGGAGAGTGATAAAAAATGTTTCTCTTCTCTATTTCAATACTGAGAGATGTTAAAACTTGAAACCTTGAGGGAAATTGCTTAATTACCCTCGTGGTGTCAGTGGTCCAGAGCAGTGGGAAATTTCAATTCCCTGCAGAAAGGGGTCAAATAGGGAACAACCAGGACACTTTTTAAACTCTTGTTAATGCCTCATAACCTTTAATGAATAATTTTCAGTGGCACAGCCAAGCCAACCTCACACAAAAGACAGTTATATTTACCTTCTGCATCGGAGTTCACCTTAATTCTGGGCACAAAGAGAAAAATATAAACAACATTTTCGTTTCCATGCAGTCAGAATATGAAAAGAAATGTTGGCTTTTAAATGTCTCGACTTCTGCTATGCCTTGGCTCATAATTTCTACAGAATTCTAAATTTAATGTACAAAACCAAGTTAACTTTTCTTTTAAAGTGTGGTGAGTAGGGCTAACCCCACACCCTGCATTCAACAATTCCACATTATTTTTTATTTTAGAAAGAAGAGTTAATATTTAAAGTTGCCCTTTAATACTCATTTGGAAGCACTGATTGAATAATAAGCCAAGCAGCTCAGTGTATCACATCTCTATTAAATTCTCTTGCCTTTTTTAAGATTAAAAAAAGAACTTTTTTCTTCCTCTAAATGCAAATCTTTCTGTGTAACACTGTGCCTAATCTACTACAACTAATTAATCTGTTTGAGCTGATGAAATGTTACCTCTGCATTTTTTGTTCCTTGTATACAATTATTGTAACAGTGGTGAATAAATCAATATTCCCAATCCAACTGTAAAAAACAATCAAGAAAAGCAGTGCTTCTCAGGGAAAAAACACCAAATAATATTTATTAACTCTGTCTCAATCCACAGCAGAGCCTAATACCATTCAAGCATTTTCTGCAAGTGTAATAAGCAAACTCAAATACATGATGAAAGTGGCACATGCCAATAATTTCACCATTTTACACTGCAGAGTAATTGAAGGATTTAATGAGAAACAAACCAATAAAAATAAATAGACCATGCTAGAGGAGGAGAAACTGATCTAAAATGGAAGTTGCTCCATTGTGAGTTTTAGGAAGGGGTTTTTTTGCATGGTTTGAACAGAAAAAAATAAAAAAAAAAAAAGGTTTGGGACGATTTGGTTTTTATTTTTACTTATTTTACATTTTGCAGTTTGATTTCTGAAGAGGACAGAGCCACTTGTTCTGTGCAGATTCGATTCTGCATCAGGATTCTCTCCCTCTGCTGCCTCTTCCCACCGAGCCGTCCTTTTCCCTGAATTCCGTGATGAATTGGATCTTTCTGCCTGAAGTTAGAAACTGTTCCTGTTGTATTGGTATTTATAAATAACTGCGAGCAGCCCAGCCTTTTAAATAATGGCACCGAGTCCTTCTGCTTTTAGAAATGTCCATAAATCACCGTCCTCATGAAGGGAATTCTGATTACGAATAAACTCCTTTGTCTCAGCAGTGCCCCTAAATTCTGGCCGTGTACAAATGTCTCACTGAGCTCACAGAGCTGGCATGGGCTTGGACACACAGAACATTTTGGCCCTTACATCATTTTGATGTACACTTTTGGTAATTCCAGAGTTGAATTCACCTTTCAATCAGCCTGACCTATCAAAACTGATTTTTTTTTTTTCATACGAAATAGCCTTGAACTGAGGAACTTCCACCTCTCTTTCCGCCCCCTCAAATCCGGTGCCACAATGAGTGGCAGAACCTCTCCCCAAAGGATTTTGGGAGGGCACAAGAGCAGAGATGCTCCCAACCAAGCCCAGGGTGACACTTGGTGAGGAGAGCTTTGGATTCAGAGATAACACCCCAAGGCACTGGAGTTTTAAACCAAACATGGGGATGGGTCAAAAAGGCCAACAAGTGAATTGCTTTTCACTTGCTCTCCCCACTTGAAACATGAATACACAAAATCTATGTTCATTTTTGAGCTAAATTCCTGAGAAATGTGGACCAGAAGGGGCTCCTCACTTGCTGAGAGCACGAGCTGAGCAAAGCCCAGCTTGCTAAAGCCGTACATGGAGAGCAATCACTCGAAATATCGAGCACTGTACACCTGGTAAGAGAAACAATAAAACAGGATCTCGTCTCTGAAGGGGATTCTCTGCAGTTGTGTTGTTTGGATGTTTTTCCTTGTATGCACAATTGGAAACACGGGTTTGTAATAAGTTATTGCTTTGTGTGGTGCTCTGGGAAAGAGGGAGAGGGCAGGTTCAGAGCCCCAGAGTGGAGAGGGCTCTCCCTGGACAGCTGGGGCCAAGCTCAGTGTACAGGTCAGTGACCCTCCTATAAAATCTTTGAAGTGCTTGCTTGAAGAGTATTGACTGTCCAGAGCCTTTTATTTCATATCAAGTTCAAATGCAATGTCTTTATGAGCATAATGCACAAATCAATGGATTAGGACATTCAGATTATTTAGATGGAGCTGAGAGTGTGCAGAATACACCGAGGAGTTATTCAAACAATTGACAGGGATTTCACAAAACAGGGTCTCCTAATAAAATATCTTTTATGTCTTTACTTGTCAGGATGGCAAGTTTTGCACAGGCAGTGAAATAAGAATTGTTGTTTTATCTACCTTGGCAAGATGAAGGCTGGAAGAGTTAAAAATCCTATATTTTATGAATTTAGACCAGCAAGTCCCATTACTATTATTATTATTATTATTATTATTATTATTATTATTATTATTATTATTATTATTATTATTTCAGTAGTGTGGAGGAGGACATGGACTCTTCTATATCTTGGTCTTACACAGTACATAAAAATCCTCCCACCCCAGTATCTCCTCTTGCAGCAGATTTATTTCCTGCTAAGAGTATATTGTGTTACTTTCCATAGAAGCACCAGCAGAAAAGTAATAGAAATCTCAATTTTTTTTTTATTTTCAGTTTTTGATTTCTATTTTGAATTTTCATTTCGTCTCTCATGGTGCCTGAAGGACACCCATGAAAACAAGAACCCATCCCATCTCCCATCCCAGAGCCAAACCCAAACCCCATCACTCCACAACAAACATTTTTTGCCTGGATCACATTTTCCTCTCCTCCTTCCCAGCCAGCATGGCCATGGGCTCCTGCAAGACACAATTCCACCCCAAAACTCCCTGGTTTTATACATTCAGGGAAAAAAATAAATCTGTTTAGACAAGATGGATTCCTGATGGAATCAGGAATTATTTTGGTACAGCACAGGGTCAGCTGTGCTTTTAGTACTAACAAGTTTTAAAGGTCTCACATTTTTGCCAGGAACACTTCACTAATGAAATACAAACCAGTGTGTCACAAGTGTTTTTGCAATGTTTTAATGGCCCTAACTCGAGGACCAGAACCTCTGCATGTCCATGGGTTGGCTCCTTGTGCTAAGTGTTTATTTTTCGCTCTCCCAATGGGGGGAACGAAGAACTGGAATTGCTCTGATGTCAAAATCATGGATGCAGAAAAGTGTGAGACGGAAGAATTGAGCATTATTCTCACTCCCACCGTGACTTCTGGCAGGGAGAGGGTGGCACAGCAAGCCAGGCTGAAGGTTTCAAACCCTGGCACACCTTGGACTTCACAATTCTGGCATCCTCTGCCTTGTTTTTCTCTCTTTTCCCAGGTTGGGAAACTCCAACTCCACTGTGGACTCCAACCCTTCCAATACAGAGAGGGAAATTGCTTTTAGTGGTACAAAACCCCTGGAAAACTTATCCCAGGAGCCAGGGGAGCAGTGATTCCCATAATCATATTTCTGGAGCAGATGACCTCCTGTGGTCCCTTCCAACCTGACCCATTTTGGAATTCTGGAATTCCTTGACAAACAAAGATGTAATGCATTTTTACATGGAAACAAGGAATATTTCCCAAACTTGTGGTAGTGTGTTTGCTGTGGGTACTGCAACTGCCACTCAAGATTTGAACCTTCTGGGACAAAACCCTGGCCAAGGATCCAGCAGCTGACAGGAGAATTTATGACAATGGTGACACAAAGTCCAGCATCACTCAAAAATTTTTAGGCAGGCTACAAATGACCCTTATCCTGCTCCAGCAGTGACATGAGCAGAACAGTCAAAGTAGCAAACAAAATCCATTAAAATCTAGTTAATTGTAATAAATTCACTGATTTTAGTGTAATTGGTGCACTGGAGCTCCTATCCCAAGTGTGTCAGTGTTGGTAAGAATTGGACTCACCCCATCACTAATTAAACAAATAATTTCCAAAGAATTGGGACAAATCCCTGTGAACAGAGCAGCTCCTCCCAGAAAGGTTGGGATTTCAGGCAAAAACTGCCTGGTGACCACCAAAGCCACACCTACCCCAGCTCAGCCATCACCATTTCCCATGGGATACAGCACAGGCTGGTCCCAGTGCTCCTCACTCTCCAGAAAGCCCCAAACCCACCAAATCAGAGCCCAAAACCAGGAGTTTCTGAGGATGGACCAACAAAATCCAGTAAAACCCTTTATTCTTCCCAGTGCTGCCTCCCAGGCACTGCTGCTGGTAGATGCTGTTTCCCAAACTGGTTTTCCAAACCAGAGGGATGTGACAGTGTCCTACAGGAATATTCCACAGTTGTTGTTATCCTCCAATCCACCCTATGATCAGCTTGCCAGTTTATATTTTTGTTCCACAAGGTGGATTTTTATAGTGAGGCTTCCCTGGAAAATTTATGGAGTTTCCATATTGTATAAATAAATATAAGGAAAATTAGCGTGTCACAGCGTGTTCTGGTCTGGTGTGGCAGAGCTGCCTTTTCCCCCTTGTTTTTTGTTTGGTTTTTGTTTTTTTTTTTATCAATGGAAAATATAAAGGAGATATTTCCACTGCCTTAGCTGTCAGCCAATCCATGTAAATTCCTGCAATTACGGGTTAAAAAAAAAAAAAAAAAAAAAAAAAGAAGTGCCCCTTCATTACCAATCAGAATTTCATTTCTGGCCTCTTCTGCATCCTTGTAGAAGCCTTTCCCAGGGATGCCAGGACAAATAAGTGTGCTGTATCTCTGGAATGCTCATTTTCCACTCATTCCAGGAAGATTGGCGGGTACGTTGCACGCTTCCAGTGTAATTAGTCTTTTTTAATGAAATGGACCCTGGATATCTTCCACTGCGGAGCTCCAATAATAGAATTTAAGTGAAAGTAATTTCAAAGTGCAACAGTAGTTTACATATTAGTTATTGTATAAAGGAAAAAAAAAAAAAAAACCTGCTCTGCTGTTCTAGGTTAAATGCAATTAACATCCAGGCCTTCTGCAAGGCTCCTGGGAGGGAATGATTGGTTTGGCAGGTTATTTCTCAGATTTTGATAAAAAGAAAAAGAACCCCCCCCATTATTTTCATGAGAAACCCTCGCTGAAAATATTCCAGCCCTCTCTAGATTCAAGCCCTCCAAGCAACTCAGTAGAACACGAATATAACTCCAGAATTTGGACTAATTAACTATTGCTCAGAAGCACAATTACCATGTGAGCTGCTGCCCGCAGAATATTGCAGATAAATAACATTTTGCAAGTCCAAGTAGATGTCAATTCCTTTCTAATTAGCATTTGCTGTGAGAGGAATGGACGGAGTTTTCAGTTTGGTTTTGGAAAAACAGAGTGTGCAGAGCCCTGATGTGGGAGCAAACATTGTGGTAACAACACAAAAACATATTCATTACATGCCCTTTATTCATCCAGCTGTATCCTATATCCAAAGAAAACTGTGGGTTTATGAGAAATACAGAAAGAACTATTACAGAATTATTGCAAGATTGCTCAAATCTGAAAAAAAAGAAGGACTTTTTTTTTATTTTATTATTATTTTCTTTCTTTGTCCCTAGTAAGCACATTTTTTAAAAGCAATTTATTTTCTCATTTGAAAAGTCAAATCTTTCACTCCCAATTGTTTCTACACATTCCCTGGTTATCTAGGAATAAAATCTAACCCTCACAGCATCTACGAGCTGATTTGATGGGGTCTTATTGCAAAGGACCTCACAGAAAGTTGCTCCTTCTTAGTTGCAGAGGAATGCTTAGATCAAATCCCACTATTTTAATGTTTCTGTGGGGGAAAAACCAGATGCAATGTTGGCCAAACAAAACACTCTGGCTGGTCTGGGTTGTTTTCCTTGCCTCTGGACACTTTCTTGGTCCTTCACAGGCTGTTAAACACAACCTCTGGCTTGGGAAGTCCTGGAGATGCAGATTTTTGGAGATGGGAAAACAGACATTATATTCTTATATAATTATATTATATTCTTATATTCTTGGAATTCCATGATTCTTGGAATCATGGAATGGTTTAGGTTGAAAGGGACATTAAAGCCACCGATTTCCACCCCCTGCCATGGGCAGGGACAGCTTCCACTATCCCAGGTTGTTCCAAACTCCAGAGTTCCACCTGGCCTTGGACACTTCCAGGGATTCATCCCAGCTCTCAGCCAGGTATTGGGCCAGATGGATTCTTAATGCATCCCACAATTACTCTGCCTTTAGTACAGCCAGAGCATTTTACCTTTAGGAAATTGCAGCTTGAGCGTGTTTAAAACCTACTCAAGTTAATAGAAATGTTCTCATCGACTTCACTGAGCTCTGGACCACTCTCTCAGATGCTTCTTTTCACCTTGACCTTCACTCAACGTCAAAAATTTCGATTTCTAGTGAAAGTCAGTCATCTAAAACATAAGGAGAAGTAGATACTTCCACAAGACAATTAATTTCATATTTAAAGAAGTGGCTGAAATATCCCCTTTCCCCCATCAACCACAGAATTATCTTGGATGTGAAACTTAAAATAGACACCCAACTCTTGGAAGGCTGCAGTAAATGAGCTGACTCCCATCTTTTGTGGTATTATGGGGGGTATTGTGATGAAATTAATTTATCAGCCCGAAAATAAAAGGAATAATTGCCAAAAATTACAAAGAAGGTGCAGATAGATGAAAAAATTCCTCCAGCAAAGGCCAGGTTAGAGACATTAATGCAGCATTTGTGTTTGGATCGGTTTTAAGTGCAGCCTGCTTTATTCCAGACCTCCAGGTTACTTCATCCCTGTTTTTGGCAGACCTGGGATGTTGGTTTCCTTCACCTTTCAGTGCCTGGACAGCAGGATGGGGACAGCTGTGACCTTCACACAGGGCACGGCCACCACAACCCCATTTCCCACATTCTGCTGGTTCTCATCTGAGCTGGCCTCATCCAAACCTCCCTGTGCCACCACCCATCTCCAGCTGCTGCTTTTCCTCGGGAAATACAATTCCTTGGATTGTTTATTTTGCTGTTATGAGTGTGTTTTGCTACAAGAAATTACACTTAATTATGTTGCAATATTTTCAGCACTGTTAATGTTAAAATTAATGCGTCGAAAATGATTTTTACTTAATTTTTACTAGATGTTCATGGATAATTGATAGGGAATTTGTTATTAAATCTTTTATTTGACTGATTACTTAATCATTCCCACATGGTTATTGAAGACAATCTTACATATAATTAATTTCACTAATAGATACTCCCCATGTTTTCCTTCCTAGGCCAGTGTCTGCATGGTTATCATGTAATTTAAGGCTTTCCTGGGGCAGCTTTAAATTATGCACATATTTGTATTAATTATATGTGGCCAGATCCTGCTACCTCGTGTAGAGTGGTGAACACCTCCTCCTGGAAGGAGCTTCTCTGGCACCAATGGAGCTCCTTGCTGTGGGATCCATGGCTTAAAATTGGGAGAAAACAAGGGAAAAGCTGAAGAGACAAAGAATCAAAGTTTGGTTCTTCACAGGTATCTCCTGCCCTGTCCCTTCCAACATGGCTAATCCACGGGTTCATCCTCTCCATCCTTATTTTGGGATGAGAAATGTCACAGCACAGGAAGCATCAGGACACAGGGAAGGGAGCAAGACCCTCTCCCACCTATGAAATGCAAAGATCCAGGGCAAAGAGGAGCAGGGACCATGACAGGGAGCAAATGATGCTCAATGTCAGGAGAAAGCACGGAGTTATCCATCAGCTGCCACGCCACATTGCTGACAGGATGCTAAGTGATGCACCTGGTGCCAATTATTGACTCCCAATGACAAATTGGGTTTGCATATTGCATATTTTCTCCCAGACTATGGAAGTAATCACTGACTACAGCACTGCACTTCCAGGAGAAGAGCATGTGAGAGGCGAGTCCTGAGGAATTAGCATGAGCAGCATGGCCCTGGCCAGCTGGGATTTGCATTCTGATGACAGCAGCAGGCTCTGCAAAACCCCAGGCCTCCACCAAAACCAGGAATCCATGACCAGATCCATGACAAGGCTGCCAGGGAATCCCCAGTAACAAGGGATGGAACAAGGGGAAACTGCCTCAAGTTGTACCAGGGGAGGTTTAGATTGGAGAGGAGGAAAAATTCCTCATGGAAGGAAGGGAAGTGCTGGAGTCCCCATCCCTGGAGGGATTTGAATATAATGTGGATGTGGCACCTGGGGACAAGGGGCAGTGGTGGCCTTGGCAGTGCTGGGAATGGTTGGATTTGATGATCCTTTTGCGTCCCAAATGTCCCTGTCTAAACATGGGCAGGGTGGAGCAAAACCCAGCTGCTGGTCCCAAATCCCTCTTTTCTCCCTGGATTCAGCAGGATGGGGCACAACACTCGAGCTAAACATGAACTCAACCCTTTGCAGCATCATTGACACAGCAAGGACTTTAAAAATCAATTCATTTGTGGGCACCTGAGTAGAAAACAAGCTGAATGCAAAAGAGTGGTCATAGTAAGTTCATTTAAAGCAGAGTCTCTTCCCAGCTAACATTTTAAGTTGCCCTCAAGCAATTCTCTGCCATGTAGCAGCATTTCTGGGAAAGAAAATTGCCTTATGAACCCATCTCTGAGCAAAATTTCCAAAACAAGCAGGGACAGTGTTTGTACTTGTGGAAGGATGAAATATTTCTTTCCCCAGAGACTGAGAATTAAGAGGAAGAGTTTAGCTGATAGATTTAAAAACTAAAAACCACCATCAACCGAAGCCTTACCTGGTATTTTCTATTTGCTATTTTGATTAATTTAGGGGATTCCAGTGGGCAGAGTTTCTTGAAGTTGATGCCTGTGAGAGCCTCTTTCACCCCATTACTGGAAATCTCAAACCCACTGAGGCAGCATCAGGCCCCCTCCACCCAGGCCCCCATTAATGTGGGCGATAACCACTATTTCTCCCCACACACCATTTAAATTCTAAGACACTGACAAACTATAACTCACAGGAAACCATTTGAAATTATTATTATTCAATGGCTTGTAAACTGTATCTCATCATTAAACAGAATAATAAATAAAAATAATGACCAGCCTTCAAGGCAGCCATGGGAAGAGCACACTTTCCTGACGAAGACTTGGTTCGTTTTACCAGGTTTTAATTAAAAGCAAAACCCATCCTTTAATTGTGAGATGGTGTTTGGGGTTAGGAACTGGAGGAAATCCCTTATTCCACGCTGCTCCTGGTGCCACACAGACCAAGCTATGGGTTGCTGAAGGAAAATAGCCCCACGGATATTTTACAGTACCAAAACCTAGCTCGGGGCTACACATCCCCAGATGAAAGGCGGCAGCTCCGCGGAAGAAACGAGGAATTTGTCACCGTGGCCGTTTGAAGTGCATGGAGCAGGAGCAGCAGGAGGAGGAGGAAAAGGAGGAGGAGGAAGGGTTAAAGCCCCCAGCCCAACCCTGCCTTGCCCATGGTCAGCCACCTCGTGTAATTCCATTAGGGTGCGAGATTCAAATGCAGAATTAGCTGTTGCCTACGCAGAATTATGTTAAACATGGCCCAGACTGAAAATCAATATTCTGCTTAAGTAACTGGCCCTCCAGTAATTTAATGAAGCTAAATTGCATTACACGGAGGTAAGGTGGTGGGGGACCATTTTGTCTCAAACCTTCCATTATACAGTGACTGTACAGCTGGATGCCTAAAGAGAAATTAAACATATACACTCATTTCTTCTTGAAGTTGGAACAGTGTTTTTTACACTGGATTACTTGTCTCCTTCCTTAATTTAAAACTACAGTAAATAATTTGCAGCCACATAATTAGGAAGGAGGCACGGTCTCATAATAAGAGGAAAAAATTGCTACCAGAGTATTAAGGGATTTTTTTTACTCGATGAGAAAAAAATGAAAAAGGACATTAAATGTTAGATCTGTATTAAAAATGTAATTCTAAAGGGTTTAAATCTATGACATGTCTACACTGAATTAATTAAATTCATGATCTGATCAAGGACTGAGAAGCTACCTTGGAGCTATCTCTTAAAAATGCTATGTATGTACATGTCAAAATAGGAATTAAAAAAAAAGCAGGCCTTTGATTTATTGGCAATTCATGCATGCATTATTGTGCTTTCTTGCCTGGCAGTAGGAGGGAAGTCAAAGTTTTATAAAGCACCTGAAACCTTCTCCTCACTCCTCTTTAATAAAGGAACTTCCTCGCCGAAGATTCCCGCTCCCAAACTCGGAGCCATCCGCTCTGGATGTGATCATGGTGACATCCAGGACGACTTAACTCGTGTTCAAGCTGATTGACAAGAACAAAGAGCCTACAATTACATTATGCAGCACTTGTACTGCACCCTCTTTTATTTATTATTCAGCTGCAAAACTTCAACGGGAAGAAACACTTCAGAGTTTTGTGTCGGGGAGACGGAATTAAATTGACAATAATTCTGGGCCGTGTGGTCTGAAGTTCTGCTGATTAGAGATTACTTCCCCCTAAATCATTTGTCACATTGCCTTATAGAAGGGTAAAACAGCCTTCAACCATGTGTAGCTGCAGCGGTATCTTTGGGGAAATGCAGGCAGCAGAGTATGTATTGTTTAAAGGGAAAAGAAGTGATTTGCATCTTCAATCGTGATTTTTCTTTCCTGTCCCACTACCGGAATTTTCCTTCTGTACTTCAAAGGCAGTTAAACAAATGAAATTTATTTATGGGAAATCTGAGGTGAGAGAAGAAGCACTGAAAAGCACGTGTCTGTTTAACAGCTCAGAGGGCATCCCTGGCCTGCAAAGATGTGCCAACGTGGGCTGCAAGATGCAGCATTAGCAGGAAAAGTGGGAACACAGCTCAGAACTGCTGGGTCAGGCTGGTTCCTCCCAGAAAGCTGCTACAGATCAACAGCACATCACTTCCAGCCTCTCTCTGCTGCTGGTTTGGGAATGCTGCTGTAAAGCCCCTGAAGGTGTCGGGGTGCACTCGTTGCTCCAGTCTCACACTTTAATTAAAACCAGATGCCACTGTCAGCCATCAAATCTATACCTCAGGTCATTAAAATGAAATTCCATCGCTGTTGCCAGACCAAAATGTAACGAGGATGCACTGAGAGGCCACAAGGCAAGTGAGGGGAGTCAAGGGGTGCCCACCTCTGGTTCCTCCTGGTGCTTCTGAGCCAGAGCATCACCAAAATCTGAATATTCAGCTCCAGCAACGGCCTGAAGCAAATAGGCTGTGTCAGCTGAAGGTGGAAATGCTTCATGGATGTGTGGTGCTGGCTCCAGCCAGGCAGGAGCAGGAACATGTCCCTTCCTTCCCAGGAAAGCTCTGTCTGGATCAACACCACCTTGGCCAAAAGACACTTGCAGCATCATCTCGGGCAACGAGTGAGGGAGATGAAAAATTCAGTCTCTCTTTTGCACTTTATCGATTGGAAAGGAAAAGACTTCCAAGAGAAATTATTTTTACACACTGAATACCACCAGGCAGATCTATATTTTGTCTCTTTTTGACTCAAAAGATGTTTTACTCCCTTATTTCTTTTCGAATGGCAATTCAATAATGTGTGGCTGAACATTTATTAATTACATTCCAGTTTAAGGAATTATTTTGAAAGGAAAAACTGCTCTCAGAAATCCTGAAACACTTTCAGTTTGATTTCAGAGTCCATTAGAACTGAAATGTAGCTGTTCCCTTCCATGCTGAGCTCCTGGCTTGTACTTGAAACCAGGAATGGCAGGATTTTTTCCTAGTAAAACATGAGTTTAAACACATATTCAACAAGGAAAACACGTCATGTATTTTATAATACAAGGTCCTTCAGAGCAAATGATCCAGCTCTTTTTTTTTTTTTTTTTAAGATGCACCTTTATGTTCAATGATATTACCTTTGGGGTTTTCATTAACATTCCATCAAAAAAAAATAAAAGCCTTTTTTTTTTTTTAGTGAAATACCTTGACTGATGAGTTTAGCATTTTCCTCCTGCTCATATTTACATTTAGTGTTTTGATGATGTTAAATTCTACAAATGAGAGCAGTTTTTAAGTGTTCCTTTCAACACTGCCTGCCTTTTCTGTTTGATTTCTCTTGCTGATGGTGTGTTGTCAATGCTGAATGCTGGAATTGTTGTTGAGCAGGCACAGCTGGATGAATTAAAGTCTCTCCAGTAACTCAAACCAGAAATGACTTCATCTCAAAACTTTCCATGTAGCACAGGTCAGAGCTCTGAGTGGGGACAAAAATAATGGGGTTACCAGAGGAAGAAAAAGTCAAAAGTACAAGTCAAAATACAGAGAGCACTTTGGGCTCGCCTTGTGCAGCAATTTCTCTCCATTACAGAGTGAAGCCCTGATGGAGACATTTGATAAGTAATTGTATTTTAAGCTCAAATAGAATATCTGCATGTGTGCAGATACAGAGCCCTGTACATTTATCTTATTAGCTATTTACTTAAATTATCTGTTGGGTACCCTAATATATACCTAGTGTCACCTAATGATATCATCTACTAATTTATTCAAGGAATTTTGCCAAAAAACAAATAAAAGCCTGGAACACAAACATTTCTTCCCCATTCATTTAGAGCTCATCACAAACAGGGAAGCATTTCAATGTGGCCAAGGCAGATTTTCAAAGGTAACATCTTTAATTAACAGGAAGCAATTTCTAAAGTCAATACAAGGGGGGGATGGTGTAATTAGATGTGTCTGAGTGTGCCTGGGATGGGATGGGATGGGATGGGATGGGATGGGATGGGATGGGATGGGATGGGATGGGATGGGGAGGCAGGGGGTGTCCTCACCCCAGCCCTGCTCCTCCTCCACCCACCAATTCCTCAGGAATCCCTCTTGCTTCATTCCAAAAAGCCTCTTGCCCTGCTGGGGCAACATGGGGAGATGGAAAACTTCTTTTTATATCAAGACATTTCATCTCATTCCTTCTTTTAGGGTGGAGGGCAAAATCACCTTCATCATGTTCCTGTTTGAAATATGGCAGAGAGGGAGCAGCCCCTTCCTCATGCTCATCCTTGGTGCCCTTCCCAGATTTTCCTGCTGAGAGTTCCATGCTCCCTGATGTTCCTTAGGAATGAGATGACATCTCCCATCACTGAACACCATGCCAAAATTTGGGGATCACAGAACCACAGAAGGGTTTGAGCTGGAATGGACTTTAAAGACCATCTCATTCCACCCCCTTCCACCATCCCAAGTTGCTCCAAGCCCTGTCCAACCTGGCCTTGGACACTTCCAGGAATGAGTCCACAACCTCTCTGGACAACCTCACCACTCAAATAATATTATTTTAAGTATTTTCCCTTATTTTGAGTCTTTTCCTTAAGTCTGTGGAAAAGGTTTTGAATTTCCTGCAATTTCTGTGATGTCCCAACCTGCTGGGCTGGATTTGGGTCTTCCAGGCTTCCCACACACAGGAATCACCAGAAATTCTCCATCCCTAAGTGGAGCTGATACAACCCAAGCCTGACATCAGATAAAATGTGTTTAAAAACAAAGGTTCAAAACTCTTTTGATAGGTTCGTGTTCAAGGGCCTCTAAAACTCAATGTTCTGTGCTGAAATCAATTCACGTTGTCAATAGCCAGGAATTCCCAGAGTTAAAACTGGGATCTCTTGTTGACCATTGCAGTTCTGGAAAATCAGCATCACATAAATACAGATATTGAGGATGAAGCTGAGAGGATGAGTTACTTTTTCACTGAGCTGGAGCAGTCCCTACTGAGAAAATTCCTTGGTGCAGCATTAAACCCTTGGTCACACAGGAGCATGAGGTATTTTACATTTTTCCTGTTATGATTTTCTGTATTTCAGGTGATTTGGATTAAATTTACATGTTCACAGAATCCTGTAGCTGGGACATTACAGACAAATCCAGAGCTGATGCTCAGCACCCACAAAAGGGACAATTTCTGGGTAATGTTCAAAGCATCAGCACAGGTTAATATTGGTGTGTGCAGGAAAATCTGCAAAATCCCTACCAATAATTAAAATCTGCTGATCACAATAATTTCAGGTGGTCAGTGGTCACTCTGCACCCTCAGCTCTCCATCCACATCAGTTCTGGTGCAGAGGGGACAATTTTGACAAGAAAGTTTTCCTCCACCTGCTCCCCCTGCTCAGTGGCCCATGGCAAGGGAACGTGGTGGTTCCAAAGCACTCACGGATTTTAATTTAAAAAATTGGGAACCCAACTGAACTCTTAGGAAATCTCCTCGCTCAGGGGCACCACAGCTTTGCCACCAGCCCTGAGCTGGTGCAGAAATATCTGGGACAGCTCCTGTCCACTTTGCAGGGAGACTGGAACCCCATGTCCCACCACTCTCCATCCCTGCTGATTTACTCCAGCACAGGTACATTTTCCTGCCATTCACCAGGCTTTCTTCCTTTCCCTTCTTGCTTTTAGCCTTTTCTGTGGCCCTTGAAGTCAATTTTAGGGTAACACTGGAAGTGCAACAGGATTTTATTTATACAGCAAGTGCAGGCACGATGCTACTGCGGGACAGAATTGGGCAGCCCTTGCCTCAGCCTCTGCTCCTGCTCTGTGTCCTGGGGTTGTCTGTGGCACCAACAGTGAGCTTTGCACCTTGCTGACCTGAAAAACAGGTGATTTCATGTTTACACTGAGATTCCCCCCCTTCAGAGGCCTCCACAATTGCAGCAAAAGTTAGTTTTTTAATTTCAAGAGCTGTTTGTGATTTAGTCTCTGCCACCTTCGCCCTGCTCTGGCCTTGGACACTTCCAGGGATGGGGCAGCCACGATTTCTCTGAGCAGCCAGGGCCTAATATCTTCTATCAGAGAGATTTATCCCCTGTCTAATCTTAGATTGTAGGAAATGCCTCTTCCACACATCCCACAAGTTTAAATTAACTTTTGTGGAGCAACAGCTTAGACAAAGGACATGAAGGACCAAATCCTACATTCTTCTGTGTTCTGAACGTTTAAGGGAGGTGAATTTTTGCCCTGCAAGGTTTGTGAGATCCCACTCACTGCAGCAATGACTCTTTTGGTATTTCCACTTAAAAATTTTATTTTCAAGTCCCCATAATTGTATGTAAAGTTTTTCTTGGATCTGAAAGACAAAAAGCCCTAACAAGTCAAAGGCTCAGCCTGGGAGAAACAATTGATCTGCACACGGAGGGAAAGGCATTTTAAAAAGGGGGTTTGATACTTTTTTCATTCTTACCCTAAATTGCTTTGGTTTTGAGCTCACATTTTATCAACTGCAGAGTTCACTTCAGTGTAAATCTCATTGATTTCAGCCACATTTTATTCCAGGGCTAAACGTGATTTCATTATTCTATTACAAAGCACATTAAAAATAAAATGTAGGTGACAACTTTATCACTGAAGATGGGATTCATTACATATGAGTAAGGGGGATTTTTTATTTTTTTTTTTTCAAGAGAGGTTTAATTTGGATTTCTAGCATATAGCCATGCATATATACAGCAGCCAAAGAAGCTATAGCCTGTCATTTCAATAAAACATGTATGAAAGCATCCCTAAGCACCTCGTGACATGTCAGGGATATATGGTGTAAGAGTGTGTCCATGTCAGCAGTGACAAGCTGAACCTTAATGGCTCTAAAACAGTCTTTATGGTTTACTGTACCTGTAATCCATTTTATAATGAGTGCTCAACCACATACAACGACTCTCTGAGTTTCCTCTGCCTTTTAACTCACCCCAAGGCGCCTAAACGAGGGGAAAAACTCCAAATTGTGGGTGATCCTTCCCGAGGAGCATTATGTGCTGAAATACTTATACCAGACAGGTAAATTAAGAATAAAGCTTTGCTCTAATCCTTAAGTTTCCTTCTGTGGATTTTAAGAGAGACCAGTACTGACATTTTACTGTGGTTTTGGAGGAAGGTTTTAAATTTTATCAGGCTGGCAATGCTTTGGACTTAGAAAATGTGGGGATGGGGAAGAGGTGCTGTAAACCCATGACAGACACCACACATTTAGGGTTCAAACAAAAGCAGTATATGACATTTCCTACCTGATTTCACCCTGATCCTGCACCCTTTATCCATGGGAAATGTCAGCAAGAAACGGGGAAACTCTGGCAAAGATGTAGCAGGAACTGGAGCATCCTCTGGGCAGCTGTCTCCTGGCACAGGGCTCTCGGCACACACAGAGCCATGGCAAGGTTTGGGTTGGAAAGGACCTTAAAGATTATCCAGCTCCACCCCTGCCATGCACAGGGACACCTTCCACTCTCCCAGGGTGCTCCAAGTGCCACCCAAGCTGGGAATTCCAGGGATGGAGCAGCCACAACGTCTCTGAGCCAGCTGTTCCTCCTTGTCTGAGGTGATGGTCTGTAGGACACCAGGCAGACGTTGGAAAGGAATGATAAGGTTTGGAATTCCAGGGAAGTCCACTGGGCTGAGGCTCTGACACAGGAATGTGGAATTGTAAAAAATTGGCCTCAGCAGGGCACAGATGATGCCCCACACCTCGCAGGGAGGCTGGAGACACAACCACAATTCACAACAACGTTTGGGGTTTTTCTCAAGATAAGTCTGTGGTTTAAATCCTTTTGCTCTTAAATTATAATTACGGTGCTGATGGTGGTAATAATAAATGAAGAAGAAGGAGAAGGAGAAGGAGAAGGAGAAGGAGAAGGAGAAGGAGAAGGAGACGAAGAGGAAGAAGATCAAGAAGAAGAACAAGAGCAACAAGAAGAACAAGAATAAGAAGCAAAAGAACAAGAACAAGAATAAGAACAAGATCAAGAACAAGCAATAAATTTCTGCCTCTGGTGAAGCTGATCTCCTCAGTCCCAGCCCAGGCTGCAGAGACCCCCGGGGAAATGCATCCCTCCAGACCCTCCCATTTTCCATCCCCAGGCACCCGGCTGACCCTCTGTGCCCCCCGGATGCTCTCCCTGCTCATCACCTCTTTCCAAGCCCTTCCTCCCACCAGAGCCTGCTCTGCACCCCGCCCAGGGCACTCAGGAATCAAGGCCAGCTCCTCCAAGGGACAGCCCTGGGCAGTGCTGACCCCCGGAGCAGGAGGCTGAGCATCCCTCCCGCAGGTCCTGGGTGCCAGGGGCTGGGTGCCCCGAGGGTGCCAGGCCCAGGGGCTTGGGAGAGCCCAGAGGGAGAGGGAAGGAAGCGACTAGAAACAGCCACTTAGCGTCTATTTAGAGCCTGGGAGCATTTGTGAAATCCATCCCCATTACTGTTGAAAAGATGCAAATTTGGTGAAATAATCAGCTGTATGGCTGCAGGCTGTTTCTCAAGTACCCTGATTCCTTACAGGAGGGAAGGTATTAGTGTAAGACACACAGCAAGGCCAAGTTCATGTTGCTCAGAGGTAGCCCCTAACCAAACTCCACCAAGTTCTATAAAACAAGATTTGTTATCCTGGCAAGCACTGACAGTTCCTCCAATAAAGCGCACCCCCCCCCAAAAAAAAAAAAGAAAAAAAAAAAAAAAAAAAAAGGAATCAACCAAAAAAAAACCTCAGAGCCCTTCGGGCGGGTTGCAGGGGTGCAAAAAGCAGCGCTCACAGGCACGGCTGCCACGGGGGACAGGCGGGGGCTGCCCCGCATCCCCTGCCCCGGCCCGGCAATTAAAGCATCGCCCGCATCCCCTGCGCCTGCCAAAATCCCCGCAGATGCTCAAGATGCTCATTTATCTCCGGCGAGAAAAGAGCACGGAGCTTTGTGCTGGAAGCTTGGGGAACGAGCGAGGAGGAGCCGAGCTTTAAAATCCTGGGGACATCGCTAAACGCGGCTTTAGCGCGGGGTGTGATCTGCTCCGTGTCTCCAGGCTTCCCTCCTTCCACACCTCCCTGCTGCAGCACGCTGAACTTGGGGAAAAAATAACCATGTGTTTAAGGAAAGGGTGAAATTTAACAGTAAAATCATGTTCATCTGGCGTTTCTTGTTTTGGAGGTTGTACAAAGAAGATCTGAAATGCTGGGATATTTAAACAATATTTTTTTTTTTTTTATTTCAGGAGAGTCAAGTATATTCTTAAACCAGCAGTGAAGGTGAGCCTTCAGTCAAGTAGTTTGATCATTGCAATTCCAGCTCTCCCTAAAATCAGTTTTGCAGCCAATGGCTTAAAATAACATCGTGGAAACAAAAATATATCCTAAAAAAAAAAAAAAAAATGCATCCGATCATCAAATCCCCATTCCGCTGTGTTTATGCTGTGCCTGCAGTGGGACAGGAGATAACAATGCAAGGCATCATTTCAAATTTTCTTTTCCTGGATGGCAAAAGGAAAAAAAAGTAATAATAAAAATAAAAAAAATAAATTCAAGTGGCTTTTCTAGCAGAGTAACGGAATAAAGTGGAGTTGGAGAGGGTGTGTTTGTGTGCACGACAGGGCTGGTGCTCCAATATGCATCTTTATGTATTATGGATCCCGTTTTCTCACATTTTTCTCAGTGGACAGATATTGTGCTGTAGCTCTCAGAATACCTGAGAAAAACATTCCAACAAATTGCATTTCTTGTCTATACAGATCCTATAAGGAGCACAAAATAGGCAAGGAGAGTCTTCATCAGAGAAAGCCTTTTTTGATTCCTCTTTCCCCCTCCCTCCAATCTTCTGTAACAACATAAAAGATACTGTTATGACAAGTACTCTGGTAGTTCATTCTTTCATTTATAATTTAACCACAGCCTATATAACCTAATCAGAAAAATGTGGAGCATGATTAGTACAACAATCGAATGCAGTTGGGCTCCTTGAACAACTCAAAGAACAATACAAAAGAAAGGGAAGGAAAAAAAAAAAAAAAGAAAAAGGGGGAAAAAATCAAGGCAGGCCATCGCCAGCATATCAGAAAATATGTGGTATTTCTTTAATATTTCATTTTAAACTACCTAATTGTGTTTTTAAGCTTCGGTTCCTGTAATTTTGCAAGATGAGGCATTCCAGTGAGAAAACATATGGTAAGGGATTTTTAAACCACATAGCTAGAGTGCATCATAGACTTATCTGCTGCTTTAGTGTCACAAAAATCCACCACTGAATTTATCCAGTCACCCATTAAAGAAAGAAAAGAATTAAAGGAAAAGGAGTTTAAAAATCCCCAAATGCTCCAAAAAAAACCCCAAAACCACCTTACTGGAAAGGCAGGAGCGAAGTGGATCTGTGAGGCTTCCCAGGGCAGGAAAAATGGCAATTATTGGGTTATTTCAGGATCCTGCCTAGCAAATATTGCACACGGTGGTGACAAACTGGCACGAGCAACAACTTGTGCCAGCACCTCGGCTAAAATGAGTCTTAATGAACCTCGTGCCTTTTGGATCCGGGAGAATTTCCCATCCCGGCCCTTCCCAAAGCTTTTCCCAAGAGGTGAAATCCAAGGGAAGCTGCGGTGGGAGCAGGCAAGGAGAGGTGCTCCAGGAGAGGCGCTGAGTCAGCACTTTGTGCGGCATTTTCCGAAGGGATGCCGAGGCTTGGGAGTGACAAACTTTGACATTTGAGAGTGGCAGGGAGGGCTGGGGGCCCTGAGGATGCTGCAGCTCCTGGGAATGCAGAGTCAGGCTGGCTGGAAGGTGCTGCTCCCACCCGGCTGCTTCTCCTGCATCCCTGGCGCTGCCTTGGAGAGGGAAAGGTTTCCTTGAGCCCAGCCTGAGGTAAGAGGAGGACACGGCCAGGCTGGGCTGGGGGGGTGGAATTTCAGGTCTGGAACAATGTCCCTGCAGAGGAAATCACAATGCCTTGGCACCGACATCAAGCGCTGGGGTGCTGTGGGAAGCAGAGCTGAAAGGAAGTTTTTTTGGAGGCCACTGGTTAAGCCTGGGTGCCAGGGAAAGGCTGTGCCACCCTCCCCTGAGCCAGGCTGGGTGAAGGGCTTGGAGTCAGGGTCACAAAGCTCCCAGCTCGCAGATTATCTGTTCAAAAAGTGCTGTGCCACAAATCACCCCCTGGAAAAGCTTCCCCCCACATCCATGGGAAGTCAGGAGTGTCCCTGCCTGTGCATCCACGCCAGCTCCTGCCTCCACGTCCTGTTATTATCTAAAATTCACCTGGAATCCCTCTCTCCTGGTGGTTTTATTTTTTTATTTTTATTTTTTTTATTGCTTATCTTGCTTTTAAAAGACAAACTCTTAACCCCTTGCACTTAAGGGATTCCCCCAAGGTTGTCTGCCTTTTCCCACCGGGAATTTCTAAGGGTAAGGACCGAGAAAAGCGTAAGGTGTTAATCTTGATAATTAGTGCACAAAACCAATTAGAGGGCCAAAAAACCTTAAGGCACAGAAAGTGATTTTTTTGTTTATTTGCTTACCTTATTAAGTTAAATATCTGTCTGAATTAATCACTAATGAACGTGAAGAAGGCTCAATAGCACCGGCTTAATGAACAGCAGTGTCAGATGCATTTTACAGGGCACCAAATCACTGGGCAGAGGGAGCCAAGTGGCTCCTCAAAAATCACTTTTCTGCCCAATTTTCTGTTTGCAAAGCAGTAAATTATTTACGTTTATTGTGCTGATTTAAGCACTTAAATACTATGAATGGAGCACAGGTTTTAAAAATAGAGGATCACTGCACAACCCTGCTGCTGGAAATTCACATTTTTTTTTCCACTGAAGGCTGCCCTCCCCGCCTCAAATTTCTTCTACAATTGTTGCAACACCCCCTTATTAGATTAAACATATTATTGTCTGCATTTTACGATTTTCCAACCTTTCAGTGCTGCAAGAATTAAACTGTACATGCTACCAGCAGTCCCCTTCATACTTGCCTGGTCGCTTGAGCAAAGTTGGGGCGTTTTCCGGATCAAAATGTTCTTTATTTCCCCAAAACAACGGCATTTTCCCCTCTTTTTTTCCATCTCTTATTCACATCTGCATTGTAAACGTCAGATGTATTAATTGTCATGTCCCCAGCTCCGGGCATGGAGTGAATGTGCTCAACATCCCTCTTTAAAAATATTTCCCATTTTTCTATTAATATCTCCACATGCCTCTCCCTTTATTTCCGAGCAGGCACGGAGGTTTTGCAGCTCTTACGCTGGGTTTGTTGTTTTGGTTTTTGTTTTTTTTTTTCCCCCTTGCTTTGGAAAGCCTTCCTGAAATCTTTTCCTGCTGCAGATTTTTGGCTGCACGGACACACAGGAGGAAGGTGAGCTGATTCCTCAGCCCTGCGTTAGAGCCACAGAATGGAATAGGACGGAAGGGAAAAAGCCTCATAGCACAGCAGCAGGAAAAAGTGGGAATCCAGAGCTTTCTAGGATCTCCTGAAAGGTGATTTTTTTAATTTTTTTTTTTTTTTTTAATTGCAGCCTATGGAAGGATGGATGCTTTGTAGCAAAATGTGCCCAGAAATTTGCAGCAGAAGAACTTTGCTCATTATTTCGGTGCTGAGCTGCTTTGTGTGTCAGCTCACACGCAGCCCCTGGTGTGGCTACTCACAGCTCCTTACTCGCTGTGTAAGCCCTTCCCTACCTTGCCTTAATAAAATAAACACTAATAACCCTTTGGAAAGAAATGTGGGAGCATTTAGAAGGGGGAGAAACTCCAAACTGCAGCTTTAACTATTTCAGCGATTTGGGCTAAACGCTCTTGAAGCAGCACTAATGGGGGGAAAGTGCCCGCGCTACTCACAGGAG
>NC_142250.1:36706791-36711791 GCF_052056855.1 Sturnus vulgaris
TTTTTTTTTTTTTTTTTCCGCTTCCTTCCTTCCTTCCACGGGAATCACCCGCGGAGAACAAGATGTCAAATTCCAGGAGTCCCATTGGCAGGGAAATCAGATCTCAGCATCCATCCCAGGGGATCCAGGCACCCTCCAGCTCCCGGGGGGGACATTTCCATGCTCCCCCCTCATCCCCCTGGAAACTTTGCTGCTGTTCCTCCTCCAAGTTGTGCCGGCGTTGCCTTCGCTGCTCTATTTGTTATCCCAATAAAAGTTTCTCGGCTCTGCCATAAAGTTGTCACTTGAAAGGCACGGTCTGAAGCACAACCACCAGTGCAATGTGGGGTGAACGTGGAGAAAAGGGGGGATTTCATAAAAGGAATTGAGGAATTAAGCTGCTGCATCCCAGCCTGGGGAAGGCTGCGAGGAAATTATTAATATTCCCTCCTAAGCCACGCATCCCTCACAGCGGGAAAACTTCACATCCCATGGAAAGCCCCGAGCTGAGCTGAGCTCCTGGATCCAGGGTTCCAGGGGAGGGTGACCTTCATCCCACCAGCATCATCCTCCCAGCCAGCTCCCCTCCACAGGGACAGCACCGGGAGGATGCTGCCGGTCAGGAATGAGGTGTGCGAGCAGAGCTGGGGGGTGCTGGAGAGCCCATCCCTGGGAAAGAAAGGAAAAGCAAAAAGCATTCCCAAACACCCCCTTAGACCCCGCATTTTTTGAATTAAGCGAGGTGGCTGCGTTTTGTAGCAATTCCCTTTGTGTGCGTGCACAAAGTGAGTGAAACGTGAACGCAGGTCGGGCTGGTTTGCAAAAGCCTCCTAAAAAAAAAAAAAAAAAGGTCTGCAGGCTCCAAAAAAACATCTTTAGGTCGGGAATGAACCTTGTCATCTCTGAAGCAACACAATAAAACCCTGCGAGGCTTTTGCAGAGTCAGGAAAGTTCAGGCATGAAGCAAGTTAACATAAAAATTGCTAGAAAACACAGGAATAGTAATTTGGGGATAAGAAAGGAGGGAGAATTCATGTTATAAGTGCAAGTGATCTGGAAATAGCTGTTTGTCTTGGACATTTGCAGGGAAGTGACATCATGCCGAGTGTCCATGGGGATATTAATTCTGCATTTTTCAGGCCAGATTCTGGCACTAAAGTTGGCAAAATTAGACCATTTTGTTGAAGGGATCTCCGAGCCGCCCACCTCCAGCACACATTACAGCACACCTATGACATGACCCAAGAACAATGGGTGAAAAATGGGCTATAAAAACATGAATGGCCTGCTTCATATAAAGCAGATTTTATAGTGCAGGTGTGCCTTCATTTATCGATACTGTAAAGCAGTGAGATCATACTGGCAGTAAAACACAACATTTGTAAAACAACAACTGAAAAAAAGAAAAGGTGGGGGGGGAGAAATTCTATTAATTAAAAATGTAATGGCACAGATAAAATCTCAACGGGGTGTTTTAGAAATATATTTGATATTTTGTCATCAGATGCTTTACATCAACTCGCACAGAATTCAGCCAGCTCTGAGAAGGAGATCTGGAAAAGGGAAAAAAAAAAAAACTTAATTGAACTGTAAAACTATATCCCACATTTAGGAAAAACCAGGCATGTAAAAATATCTATTTAATAAGTGCCGTTTAAGTTGTTAAAGCTGGTTGAGGGCTTTTTTTTTTTTTTTTTTTTTTTTCCTTCACCCATTAGGATATGAATGGGAAAAATTATGAATAGGAAATCCTGCTGGAGTTTTTATTACCTATTTCCTTTCGGGAAGATGGCATTGTTCCTCTTTTAAAAAAGGGAAGGGGCGTAAAATAAGTGCAGGCATATGACAGACATCCTTCAAAGGCGGGCTGGCAGAAGTGTTGTTCTGTATTTTTGTTCCTCACAAGGCAAAGCCTGTTCTATTTTTAAGCAGGGCTGTGCTGCTGTGGATATTTCCCTTCCCTCGAAAGGGGTTTTGGCATAATGTTGTTTTGATTAAGGCAGATTTCTGTTCTATTCTATTTAGTTTCTTATTCTTTTTTTTTTTTTTTTTTTTTTTAATCACAATGCAGGAGCAAAGGATTGTAATTGTTTTCTTTGTTGTTGAATTTTTCCTTTTTTATTATTTTTTTTGCCTGCACCCATTCCAGGCCAGAGATTTAAAATTTTCTACATCAGCATGTCCAAAAAATCCTCACCTGTGCAGGAGGGTTTTGCCAAACCCACCTGTCGAGCCCCAGTTTTAGCAGGTTTTAGGGTCTGCCCTGTCTTGCTTCATTTTTTGGGGATATTGCAAAAAAAAAAAAAAAAAAAAATTGAAAGTGATAAATTTCCTGGGCAAAGGTGTCACCCTCCAAACCTTTGACTGATTTAATCACCCTGAGCTGGGTAAGGGGAGGGTCTGAGGGTCTCTGTGACCCCAAACACATCTGGGGGTTTTGCTGAGGTGCCCAAAATGTGGGGGCACCCCCTTGGCTGCTGGGGGCTCCTGCCTGACCATGTCCCCTGGTTTGGGGACTGTCCTCAGGCTGTGCCTTCCCCTCCCTCCCTGCCTCCCCCTCCCCAACTGCCACAATCCCAGCTTGTGCCATCATGTTCAGCACAGATGTTTCAGCAGCTGTACATGGTGAGCAGCTTTGAAAAGAGATTTTTTTCCCTAAAATATTTTTTCCTAAGATTTTTTTCCCAAATATTTATTTTCTCTAAGATTTTTTTTTTCCTTTTTAAAAAAAGTATTTTATTTCTGATATTATTTTTCTTTTCTGACACATCCTCATGGCCTGATAACAATTGTCAAGCACTGCTGTGGGATTTGGGACCACAGGGATCTCCATTGTGGGCACAGCTTCCTACACTCCCCACCTGTCCCTAAATTCTCTGATTTTCCCTATTCTTTTTTAAATTTATTTTTCCATGCTGGGTGCTGGGTTTGGTGGGTTCCTGGCTCTGTGGCGGGGCCAAGGAGTTATTTTAATATCTTGGCACTGCCAATAAAGTCCTGGTGATGGCCCAGAGTTTTGTCACGGTGTGTGACACACATGGGACAGCCTTGGCATGGCCAAGGAGCCTCACACGGGTGTGAGGAGCAGTTTTGGGAAGCACTGTCATTATTTCCCAGATGAAGTCAACTCATGGAGATTCCTGAAATTTTGTCCATCAACCTGCTGAGTTGATTTCCTAAACAATACCCTGGCTGCTGGTTTGATTTTCTTCAGGAGTTATGTTGGTGGCTGAAGTCTTAACCCAAAAAAAACCCCAAAATATAAAATATAATGAAATGCCATGAAACCCACGAGCTGTAGATATTCCCATCTCCAGGCTGTCCATCAGGATGACTGAAGCCTATGGCATGAGCACTCTTAGATAAATTATCTGCACCGTGGCTGTTCTGTTTAATTATTTTTCTTTAATGTCATTTTTCTTGTGTCACAGTAGACAATACTCTTCCTCTTTACTGAATGTAAGGGATTTATCCTGGAGATTCCCATGAATGATCCTATTTATACAAGCAGGGACATTCCAGGGGCTGGTGCCATGACTTATTGCTGAGCCTGCCTGCCAGCTCCTAAGTACCTTGTTTTCCTTTTTTGTTCTTTATGTGCAAGCGGGTTCTTACTTGTCTTTAATAATTAAAGCAGTGGAGGAGGAAATGGAGTGGCTTTGGATGACAATCCACTGCTCTTTTTTTGGGATGCTGGCAACAAGTGCCCTCAGCCTCACTCTGTGCCAGCTCTTGGCCAAGCCCCACCATCCATCCTGCTCTTCCCAAACCCTCCCAGCGTCACTGATTTATTGGAGGGTCAGTCAGGGTCCTTTGAGGAGCCAGAATTAAGAATTCCCACCCCCATCCAAGCTTCTCCCTGGCTCAGAAAGGGATTTGGCTTTATGTTTATGTTCTCCCAAGAGAAGGCAGAGCTGGCCAGGGCTCACCTGGTGTGAGCAGCTCAGCACAGCCCAAAATCAGCCCCTGAGGGGGCTCCCCCTGCCCTGCCCTGCCCTGCCCTGCCCTGCCCTGCCCTGTCCTGGCATTCCCTGCTCCTCTCTGCTCCGAGGAAGGAGCTGGAGAAGTGCTGGTGGCATCACTGGAGCTTCCCTTTCCCAGGATGGATTTGTGGCCATGGAGGGGGCTCATGGAAAACGAGGCAGCCAAGCTCAGCCCTGGCCACCTTCCCCAAGTGCAGGAACAGGAGAATGGTACTTTTTTAAAAACAATCCAAGCCTGGCTGCTTGGCTTTTTGCACCTTTGCCTTGGGAAAACTTTGGGGATTATTTCCATTTCAGCATTAAATCCAGAGTTTTCATTCAGCCATAAGCCCAGGAAAGGGTGGCACAGCCCCCACCTTCCTCCCTGTGCTCATCTCCCACTCAGCTGCAGGACAAGAGGGTTTGCTCCGTGCAATCATCTCTCCTGCTGTGCTCCCTGGGATCTGCAACACTCCCAGGCATTTCCAAGGGCTGAATCAATACAGAAGCTCATTCAACAGCATTGACAATTTAAGGCTTTTTTTTTTTTTTTTTTTTTTTTTTTTTACCTGCTGTTAAACTCACATAAAAGTAAAATAAAAAGGGCTTTCCTGGTGGTGGGATAAACCCATCCCTTCCCTCCCTCCTTCCTCCAGTCTCCCTGGCATTGAATGATACCATAGCACTCAGTCCATTTTGGGATTTCATTGGGAATTCAAAGTAAAGGACAATTTTCCACGTGCTGCAAAGAGTTGAACATATCATTATTGCACTAAAAAAAAAAAAAAAGGGACAAAATAAAAGATTACCCACAGGATTTTTAAATTGAATGAGGTAAACAACCCCAGAGCTTCACTGGGAGTATTGGTGCAGGACATCATGGAATCACACACTGCTTTGGCTTGGAGGGCACCTCAAACCCACCCAGTTCCCCCCTGCCATGGGCAGGGACACCTCCCACTGTGCCAGGCTGCTCCAAGACCCATCCAACCTGGCCTTGGGCACTGCCAGGGCTGGTGCTCAGGCACCACAGCCACAGCCACGGAATCAGAATTAAAC